>NW_004524646.1:2957383-2964563 GCF_000260255.1 Octodon degus
ATGAATATTTGCTATTCTATATTTAAGGAGCAGTAAATAAAAAGTGCTTATTGACAATTTTTGCGTATTCATTCATGTTGGGGATAATAACATAAAAGTTTTAGTTTACAGAATAAAAAAGAAAACTTGGAAGTATCATGATTTAAACATTTAGATCATGCTTGTCGATACGATAAGGATAGTTAGTGAAATATGCTTAGCATACTAGAAAGAAAGGCTATGGCACCCCACTTAAACAATCTAGTCAATTTGGTCATTGACATTTTGTATATTCTTGGACTAAGTTGAGCAAATGAAGCTGCGCAGATGTGCTATTGCTTAGTAGAATGGTTTCTAATCCAGCTTTTTCTTTTTTTTCTTTTTTTTTTTTTTTTTGGTGGAACCGGGGATTGAACTCTGGCCCTTGTGCTTGCCAGGGAAGCGCTTATTTCACTGAGCCATCTCCCCAGTCCCCTATCCAATCCAGCTTTTTCATCACAAGAAAAGCAGTCACAAGGACAAAGAAAATAAACAACTCTGGACAAGCCATAGATGTGTACTGAGAGACAGGTTTGAATTTTCTAAGATTTTTCCTGGGAACAGAGGAAGAAATGAAATAACTATCTAAAAGGTGAAACGTGGTACCTGTAACAGCTCTTTGACTGAGAGAGAAGCATGACACGTCACAAGTGTCCTTCGTCCCTATGCCAGACCCCAAGGTCATGCATGGAAAGCACTTCTCAGAAACTAACTGATCAGCATCGAGAAAATGGGATGCTATTATTACGATCCTCCCCACTCTGACTTGGGGAGGAAAATGCTACTTAGGTTACATACATAGAATTATGATTCTTCCTAAAAGGTTTTTGTAATTAAAAAAAAAAAAAAAAAAAAAAGCCTGAGCATGGTAGTGCATTCTTGAAGGGTGAGGCAGAAGGACTGAAAGTTGGAGCCCCATTGGGCACGTGGCCAACTCGGCATCTTAGGGAGATCCCAGCTCAACAGCAAAGGGTGGAGGTCCTGTGTTTAACGCGCAGGACCGCAAAAGAAAAAAGGAAAAGTGCCAACATAGGTGAGAAATGAACCCCTGAGGAACTGTGCTCAGTCTCCTCAGCTAGAGCGCCCCACACCCCAACAGCAGCAGGGTGGGCAGTTGTCTACCTGCTCAACAAATCTCACCTGGAAGAAGAGATGTTCTTTAATTTCATCTGCGTCCCGCGGGCCACAACCCAGTCTCTTCTTGGGGTCTTTCATCAGAAGACGCTGAATCAGGTCCTTCGCTAATGCACTCATTTCTTGGGGATATGGAGGCTCACTTTTTAATATTCTCCTGTAGGTGATAAAATTTGCTGTTAAAATAACCAAAGGATGATGTTACAAGTGACAGGCTTTTGGGTTTTTTTTAAGCAAAAACAATTATGATGAGATACATTCTGAAATTAAATTACATATATGAAAGAAAAATACTGCAGATTGCTAATAAAAGAAAAATAAGATGAACAATAAAGTTTAAAAAGTATTTAAAATGTGAGACTATGAAGTCATAATTCTTTTTTTTTTTTTTGTGGCTGTTTCAGCCCACCCTGAGAGAAGAGCTGGTGAGGCATGTGGGGCCAGGGCTTGAACCATGGTCTCGAAGGCCTGCCCAAGCTTGCCTAAGCAGGCGCTTTAGACCGCTGAGCTATCTCACTGGCCCATGAAGTCATATTTCTGAAACTCAAGCGTGCAGAAATAAAACATATTGGATCATTTTTCAGTATAAGTCAATCCTATTGGGAAGCTAAAATCCCAAGTATTGCAGTGGGAAAAGTAACAGAAGGTACAACTTGAGAGTAGAGTGGATATCGCGCATATAAATGAGGCTCTCCAACTCAAAACTTCACAATATAAAGAACTCAGAAAACTCAGGTAAGTGCACTCAGCATTCAGATTCAAAAGCACATAAGAGCGCTTCAAATGTCTCCACTTCACAGGCCAACAGGAATGGTGAGGAAAGTGCCCCAAGGCGGGCAAGTCAGGATCATGTGGACGTGAGCCTCCTGCTCACCTGTACCTGCACACAGGTAGGAGAGCTGTGGCTTTCATGGGTTGAAAGCATCTGCTTCATTATTTGCTGCTTGAAACAGAGCGGCAAGCCACATTAATAATTTAATGAGAGAAATAATGAGTGATTAAAATTAAGAATCTCAATATAGTAAGCAAGAAAATGAGTAGTTACTTCATTATTTAGGTTTACAGATTCCCGCTGTGCCTATTAATAACTGTCATGGCATAAAACCAGACAATAAATGTGCAACAGACAGTATACTGCGATTACGAATGCGGACTCTGAGGCCAAACTAAGTCCAAGGCAGGTTTTCTCCCTTACTGGCCCTGTGATTTTATTAACCTCTCTGTGGCTATTTTTCATCTGCAAAATGGGAATAACAATAGCACCCATAAACTAGGTATTATGCAGTAAGATGTGCGCTGTGCCTAACCGTTACTGGCACAGGCCAAATGCTTAGAAATGGAACTCTTACTCATCATTCTAAGTCAGCCATAAAGAAAACAGACACAGAAGCTACATTAAGTAGCCACTGAAGGCTGTGAGATGATAACGGAGCTACACTTTGACAAAAGTCTTATAGCAATGCTGTCAAGGCCAAATGTTATTATACTTTTGGCAATCCATTCTGGTAACCCAAGAAAATGTGGGAAGAAAAGAAACGAATCCCCTCGCCTGTTGCTTTGTTAGCAGGTTCCCCTGGCCCGAGCCACCAGCAGTGGATGCAGGACTGCCCCACAGCGCCAGCGGCTCAGAGCCCCCAGCACACGAAAGCCCCGTTGCGAATGTGCTAGTGCTTGCACGGCTTGCTGCCTGCACTGCTCCTAGTACCGACAGAGTCAGTCCTCTTCTCAGGTCAGGCACAGATACTGTCTGAGAAAGAAATGGGGAACTCAGACTCAAGGAAAAATAAACACAGACTTTTCTCTGCCTTTACTTTTTTGTGGGAAGAATTCCTGTGTAAAGGATTGAGACACAGATAAATGTGATGCTGGTGACATAGGCTATATGTCACTTTGGGGCAGAGAAATATCCACTGTGGCTGACATCATCTTTGGGTAATAGCACTGTGCCATCTACTGCTTCTTGAGTGTTGGGCAGGACGCAATGTGCGCTGGAAATCTGCTGCGTCCAGGGCTCAGGAAAGCAAGATTAGTCCTGTGAAGACATGAAAAACAGAAACGTCCTCTGTGGTGGGCCCATCCTGAGAAAAAGCATTTGAAAACAATGATGGCTCTGCTGAATTGCTAAGCCTGGAGAAAGGAGCACAAGGAGGCCCTGGCCCAAGTCAGGAGTTCGTCCTGAGTGAAAAACAGTATTGGTATGCACCTGAGTTGGTGACATGGGCTACATGCAAGGAGCTGAAATTTTAGATCGCATGAGGTAAGGAGCAAGCACATCAGAAATGAAATGAATGGAAATCTGACGGAACTTGTGCTACAAGCAGGGCTGGCGAGGGGGCATGAAGATCCACGGGCGACAGCTCCAAAGCATCCCCTTCCCCAAAATCTGTCCCAAACCAACTTGAGTCACCCTAGTAGGTGATGGTGAACAGCCTCCCACCCAGCCTGGAGAGCAAGAGCAGGAGACATGCAATGAGACCCCCTGAAGGACAGCACTTAGACTCTTGTCACCTTGCTAAAAGGGCAACACGGTTTTGTTGGCCACGTGAGAGGTCCTGTAGCATATTCCTACAGTTAAAAACTGCATTCAGGAAGAGGCCCAGGACCTAGGGTGGGGTGGTGAGGAAGAGTTCACCCTCTCCTCTCTGGGAGGATGACCTCGATAGACTGTTTCCTTACACTGTTTCCTTGAGACATACCAGGTGAAGACGAACGCAGCAGCCATGCCAGGTTGTTGGCAGCCGGCCCTGGAAAGCAGCCTCACCTTGGCTAAGACAAGTGAGCAGGCACAGGGGCCCTGAGGCTTTCTCTTCCAAGACTGCATGAAGAGCTTTCAGGAGCACGAGCTCCTGTGCGTTACTTTTCTACCTGGGATCAAGACACGCCTGCAGTACTGATTCCCATGCAGGGGTCACCCCCATCCGCCGCACGGCTTTCTCACCACTGGGTGACTGTGTGCTCTATGGGCTGGGAAGCCCTCCCACAGTGGCCAGACGGCCCCTGGTAAAGCTGTGTTGGATGCTGTCTGCTGACACGCTGCTTCCTGTCCTGTCTCCTCTATGGAGGGCAAGTTACCCCGAGCTCTGTGGAGCTAAGTAACACTGGTTCCAGATTCCAGCTGCTTGTGACTTTGAATGTCCATGCTGGTCTCCATCTGGGGCCTTCTGGCTTTACGGAACAGGCACTGCAGAGGTAGAGGACTCTCATGGCACATCTGTCATAAGGAGTTCTAGAGCACCCTGCTGGCTCATGGACTGGCTTTGTAGATGTACCTGAACACACCTCCATCTCTGAGGTGGGCACTGCTTAGGTGAAGGTGCTCACTGTTGCTTTCACTGGCAAGTCTTATCCCCTGTATACTTTCTGTGGTCCAGCCAAATGATGGAAGCTCTTTCTTCCCTAACTACTCGGTCATCAGTATTAGAGTACCTTGATATCACAGGGCCAGGAGTGGGGACAGAACCCAGAACTTGGAGTACCTTGGGGCAAAGCAGCTGCACTTCCTGATCCAAAAGTGGTAGTGTATAGCATCCATGGCAGAGTGAAATCTAAGAAATTCAGTTTGCTAAATGGACAAGAGCCAGAGAGACTGAGAAAAATTGCTAGAGGAAAGACTCACTCAAAAGGTTGAAGCCTTTCTGAGGGGTCATGAACAACCATAAACACACGAGAAGTGGCAGGTCACTCCACAGACCAGGAGAGTTGTGAATCAGAGAGGCCAACTTCTCTCCATGGCTTTCTCAGAATGCAGGAGGCAGACCTTTTTGACTTCAGGTTGATGGGTGAAGTGAGGCACAGGTTTGTGGCAGGTAGGGGCATAAACTGGTTGTAAAGTGACCACATGGGGCATCATCCTAGAAACAGCAGACAGGCAGGTGGCAGGCAGGAATAGGGAAAGAGAGGCAAAGCAAATGCCAACTAGACTGGTGCTGCTGCTTCTGATGGATGCTGCCAGTTGGCAGGGTTAGCCTGAGGTTTTATGTAGGGCTCCAACCACTGCACACCCCCATGCACCAAGAAGTCTCAGAACAACTAATAATATAGTATGATTCATCCCCAAGCCCACATGTTATGCAGGTGAAATGGGAGTAAAAGGATTAAAAGGGTGATACAAAGAAGAATGATTCTGAGCTGAGGAATACGTGTGCCAAAGCAACAGTGACTTCACCCTCCCCCATCCCTGCACAGTTTGTAGGTTCCTAGGCTCTGGCCTGAAGCTGTTGCAGTTGGAACAAGCAGAAGGAAGGGTACCACAGATGAATAGTGACAGTGATAGACAGTAACAGACCCTGGATAGCAAGTGAAACACCCTTGGAAGCAGAGATGCCAGCAGTAGGTGTAGAAATACCTAAAATAGGAGAAAGAAGAAGAAAGAAGGAAGAGGAAGAAAGAAGAAGAAAAGAAGAAAAGAAGAAAAGAAGGAAGAAGGAAGAAGAAGAAGGAGGAGGAAGAGGAGGAACAGGAGGAGGAGGAGGAGGAGGAGGAGGAGGAGGAGGAGGAGGAGGAGAACAACAACAAATTAAGAAGCAAAGAAGCCTTATAAAATATGCCAGTTAAGAATTTTATCACGTAAGTGTGGAGGTACACGCCTGTCATCTCAGCACTCAGGAGGCTGAGGCAGAAGGATCACTATGCTTTTGCGGCCAGCCTGGGCTATATAGCAAGATCCTGTTCCAAAAAACCAAAACCAAAACATATAAACAAAAACATGGTAACTAAAGCCTACCAACAAAGCAAAGCCCAGGTCCCAAGAAGATCCAACGCTACCACTCCTCAAACGCTTTAATGAAATTGAAAGGGAAGCCATATTCCTACATTCCTAAAAGCAAGCATTACCTGATACCCAAACTGGAAAGGATCCAACCACAAAAGAGAACTGCAGACCAGTCTCCCTATCTCAGGTAGATACTGGCAAAAGGAATGCAGCAGATCATCAAGAAGATCATACACCGTGACCAAGTAGTATACCTTCTATATGTCCTCCAAATCAAGATAGCAACATAAAAAATCAAAAACATTAATAAGTCAATTCCAGGTTATGATTGACCAATCAACATTTTTATATTCCAAAGAATGCAGCAAGTCACATAAAATAAATACATTAATTTTTTTTTTTTTTTTTTTTTGCGGAACAGCGGATTGAACTCAGGCCCTTGTGCTTGCCAGGCAAGTGCTTATTCTGCTGAGCCATCTCCCTGTCCCCCATATATTAAAATAATTACCTAAAGAGAAAAGCTTTCTTGGAGGATATTATAAGTTCATTACTCCAACTAGCAGTCTGTTATCTTTTCCGTGATGGTCCCACGGTAGGCAAACCCTGACGATGCTCCTCAGGGATCACAGTCCCCTTGTGTATTCAGTCCCTTCAGTGTGGACGGGTCTGAGTGCCTTTATCATGTCCAGTCTCATACAGCAAACAGGGCAGGCGTGTCCCTTCCAGGAACAGTTTGGGAGTATTGCTTCCCTTTCAGTTTCATTAAAGAGTTTCAGGAGTAGCGGTACTACATCTTCTCTAAATTTCCTGTAGAATTCAGCAGTGAATCAATCCATCAGGACCTAGGATTTTTTTTTTTATTGGTAGGTTTTTGTTATTGTTTTTCTTGGTTTTGGTTTTTTGAAACAGGATCTTGCTATATAGCCCCGGCTGGCCTCAGACTCACAGAGATCCTTCTGCCTCAGCCTCCTGAGTGCTGAGATTATGGGCATGTGCTACCATACTCATCTGATAAAATTCTTGGGCCTCTTTTATAAGGCTCCCTTGATTCTTTTTCTTTAAATTTAATTAATTTATTAATTTTTTCCTTGAATTTTTTTATTGGTACATTTTATATATACATAGTGATAGCATTCATCATAGGGGAATTGTATCTTGCTTCAAACAATAGTTTCAAGCATTTTTTAAAAAAGATTTAAGTTCTAATGGTATTTGTAAATAGGATCACAAGTCTGCATCTTGTACAGCAATTAACCACTAAGAAGAATATATGCAGTGTATTATTTGTTGAAACTGTACTTCTGATTTGATTTGAAA
>NW_004524646.1:2973130-3008427 GCF_000260255.1 Octodon degus
CAAAGACCCAATCAAACAATAGGAATCTGATATGAATACATACTTCTTAGATGAAGAAATACAAATGGCAAATTAATATATGAAAAAAAATGTTCCACATCACTGGTCATTTGAGAGATGCAAATTATAACAACACTAAAACTTTATCACCCCCCAGAAAGAATGGCTACTATGAAGAAATTAACCAATAACAAATGCTAGAGGGGCTCTGGAGAAAAAAGAAACCTCCATTGTTGGTGGGAGTGTAGACTGGTACAACCATTGTGGAAATCAGTATGGAGACTCCTCAAAACTAGGATTGGAGGTCCCATTCGGTCCAGCTATTCTCTCTCTGGGTATCTTCACAGAAGAATTAAAAACATCGTACCATAGCGATATATGTGCATCATATTTATAGCTGCACAATTTATAATAGCTAAATCTTGGAGACAACCCAGATACCCAACAAATGAGGAATGGATCAAAAAGATATAGTATTTTTATACAATGAAGCACTAATTACCCACAAAGAAAGATAAACTTGAGATTTTTATAGGTAAATGGCAGCAACTCGAGGCCATACTCATTAGTAATGACTCACACATGTAAACATATTGTCTCCCTCATGTGAGAAACTGAAAGAGTAAATAGAAGCCTAAAAGGCACAATAAACATTGTGAAATGGAAAGAAATTGTTTAAAAGGAAAAAGGACCAAGGATGGGTGAAAGGGAAAAGGACAGTAACGAAAAGGGAAAAAATGCAAGTCAGTCATACTATTAGTATCTCTTAGGTCATTAAAAAAGAAAGTTTGTAATAATATCAATTGGAGAAATGTTTAATACTGATATTTTGTACCCTGAACAACTCCTTTAAAAATAACATGTCATGTATGAACTATTGTTATGAAATTTTGCTTTACCTTTTTTTCCTATACAAATGGTTAAAATTTTATCATTCTCATTATAGCTCAAAGCGCAGAAATATTTAAATTTTTTTTTCTGTATTTAGGACAGGGTCTACAGGGTCTCACCACGTAGCTCAGACTTGTAGTGATCCTCCTGTTTTTTATTTATTTATTTATTTTATTTTATTTACTTACCCCATCTCTTTGGGGCTGTTCTTACCTTTCTTGAAGCTTGGGAACTCTGAAGAAAGACAGCTTGGGCAATCACAGGGCTCACCTCATTCACTTTTGGTCTCTCAGAGATCACTCTTCCTTTTTTTGCTTTGGTCTGAGACAGGGCCTTACTATGCAGTTCAGCGGGCCTTGAACTCACTTTATAGCCAGGCTGGCCTCCAACTCACTGTGATTCTCCTGCCTCAGCCTCCAGAGTGTTAGGATTACGAAAAGTGTGAGTCACCATGCCCGGTTTGGGATCTCTGTTCTTTATTGCCAGATGACCAATGTTTTCAAACTTTCATTCCATATATTTTGCCCATTGTTAAAATTTTGGCAGGATGATTAGATGGGCCCTGTTATTCCATCTTTATTAGAAGTATAATCTCAATTTTTAATGTCAAATCTTTTTTTTTCAAATCTGTTCTTGATGTTATAGAATCCAGGTAAAAATGGGACAAGAACATAACTAGTAGTTAGTATAATGCTGCTCATCATTCCATTTATCTCTCCATCCATCTGTCCATCCATCCAATAGCTCCTTTCATTCCACAGGTATTTATAGAATTCTACTGAGTCAGTACTAAAGATGAAAGCCTATTATTATAGGGCAGGTATGCCCCTTGCTCTTGTAGAACTTACAATCTGAGGGTCAGACAGCCAGTAATCAAATGATTATAAACAAAAAATGTGACATTATAAATGTCATATTTGCCTTGAATGAATAACACAACACTGCAATGAGAACCTACAAGAGGGTGATTTTGTGGTATTTGTTTATAGAGCCTACATTTATGAACTGCAAATATCATTACTATTTCTTCATATGAAAGTCACAAAGAAATTGTATTATTATGCAGTGAGTCTGAAGTACTCATTAACTTCTCAATAAATGATGCACCTAGTAATAGGTATGAGACAATATGCTAAGTGCTAAGGAGCACGTAAGAATTACGACACGATCCCTGTGAAAGCTGAAATCTGATTCAGTGCATAAAACACAAAGGAAGAGAAGTTATGAATCTACATCTGTATGAATATAAACAAAAATTTACAAGTTAAACAATATCATGTGGGGCCCAGCCCAATAGCTCAGCGGACTAAAGCACCTACTTAGGCGCAGGGACCAGGCTTGATTCCCAGTGTGCAGAGCTGGCCCCGTCCTGCAGGCACGCTGAGTCAGTGACTGAGAATGGGCACTGGGCGTGTTGGCTTGTACACCTGTAATCCCAGCACTTGGGAGGCTGAAAACAGAAGGATCATTACAAGTCCAATCTGTGTAGTGAGAACCTATAAAACCTGTCATAAAATACATATTAAAAAATCCAAAAACCAAAAAACAGTATCACGTGCATTCCTGTTAAATTTTTTTTTTTTTTCTTTAGCCTAATTGTAGAAATGGGATCAGTTCCATTGAGAAAACAATACATTTTTTTTCAAATGAAGTCTTACCTAGATATCTCAGCTTGGGAATTTTTTTCTCCATCAACAGTGAAAGGAGATGCTCCAGTTAGTAACTCGTACATTAGGACACCTAAACTCCACCAGTCAACTGCCTATAAAAAAACAATAATTTCATTCTGTAGTGTTATCAACTAGAATATATTTTATAAGAAAAACATAAAATAAAGCTAACTTAGAAAACATTTTAACACGTAGATTTTGTACACAGCTTTCTGTGCAAGACACTAATTTAGCACATGATACCCAGGTAGCCTCAGCACCAACAGGGTCTTAATCATGTCCTAAAGTAGTTATAGTTTTCTACCATGGTTAATCAAACATTTTTACCATGAAATATTTTTGTTTGTTTGTTTTTTGAGACAGGATCTTGCTTTGTAGTTCAGGCTGGCCTTGAACTCAGTAAGCAGCCCACGCTGACCTTGAACTTGTGGCAATCCTTCTTGCCTCGGCCTCCTGAGTGCTAGGATCACAGGCATGAGCCACCATGCCTGGCTTAAATTTCTATTAATTTAAGTTGGTGAAAATACTTGGATATAGGATAAGGGGAAAAGTATCAATCAGTATTTTTATTAAAACATTCAGGTCTAAAGACTCTTATGCAATTTCTTAATTAAAAAATTTAAAATCTCACCCAAGGTTATTGTTTTTATGATCTCCAAACTCAAATTTGCTTAGAGACAAAACAAAACAACCCCCCCCCAAAAAAAAACCCTGAAAATATTCACTGATGAATAGAAAATAAAATGTGCTTTAAGGTGAAAACCCAGGGCCAGGATGTAGCTCAGTGGCAGAGTGCCTGCCTGGCAACTGTGAGGTCCTAAGCTTGAATCTCGGTATAAAAAAAAAAAAAACAAAAAAGGAAATCCACTTATTAATGCAGTTGTTTGAACTGAGACTACCGTGAATTATCAGTGGCTTAAATAATTCTGATATATTGAAAAATCAGGCAAAACAGAATTTCAGTAACTGAAATGTAGGCACTCATACCAATGAGAAATACTAACTAGATAGTAAAAATTTAAATTATTAGCTTCCAAAGATTCAGAGTTAATTCAAAGTATGAACCTATGGGGCTGCGGAGATGGTTCAGTAGAATAAGCGCTTCCCTGGCAAGCGCAAGGGTATGAGTTCAAACTCCGGTTCCACAAAAAAAAAAAAAAAGTATGAACCTAGAACTATTTTAAAGAAAATACACAGCACTGAACATATAAACTAAGGTCTGGCAGATTCAAAGCAAGAGAAGGAAAGTTATTTACCAAATGCTTCCTTCATGCCAGACACTGTGATAGGTACTTTGCATTCATCACCTCATTTAATTAACTAAAGCTATCAGGTGTCCCATGTTAAAGAACACCAATTAGCTAGATCCTGTACCCTAGATATGTAGAAACTACTGGCTCAATTAAGTCTCATAAAATAATTGTAAAATTTTAACAGTTATAAATTCCTACTAAATTCTCCAACACACCTTCAAAGGGTACTATGAAACAAACTAAACCCACAAGTCCACTCTACTGCTATTCCTGCTTAGGGGCGCTACTGCAGGGAGCCAGAGTGCTCAGAAGGCAACGCGGCTGGCGTGAAGCCAGGCTCTTCCACTCATAACAGACCTAAAAGGCAGTCGTAGAAGCCTACGGTCATCAGGAAGGAGAACAAAGATTCTCCGCAGCCAGATACCTGAATGGCATATATCATCTTCTAGAAGGGGATGACAGAGAGGAGAAAATGAGGAACCAAAAGAAAAAGCCAGAATTTCTTATTTGGAGAAAGTTATTAATAATGGAAAAATGGTAACATTGAAGAAGTTTTCACTCTCTAATACAATAAGGAAAAATGATCTAGATTGTATAATATAATTACTTAGAAAGCTTTTTCTACAGCCTTCATTTTTCACATACAAAGGGGGGTGGAGAGGTCCCCAAAATAGAGTTTTTTGGAAATTTAAGAAAATAGACTGTTTCAAACACAGGATTTTTTTTCTTCTTCTAAGAGTTGTTAAATGTATTTCTGTTGGAGAGAGAACCAACAAAGCCATCAGTATCTCCATAAAGTTAAAAGCAGCAAGTAGGAACATGAAAATGAGTGATTCCCTTTCCAAAGATCTCTCAACAGCCTACTAGCGAGCAGCTATTAACTGAAGATGGTGCATATGATTATATTTCTGTGTGTTCTTCTACCAGAAATAAAAATGAGAATAAAGCACTGTCCAAAATCGTTCATCAAGACTCAGACAGGAACCATGCACACAGCTTATGCATTTGGTGACACCTCTGTATGGCAGTGATTCAGTTTCTACACTAAAAGAACAAGGTTCCATGCAACTGAAAAAGAATGACTTCTTAAAAACTGAAGTCATAGTTGGTGCTTTGCTTAAACTATGGGCTCTTTTAATGGAAATAAAACATTTCTGAAGAATTAACTATGAGGTTGAAACCTCAACTAGAGTGCTACTCTATAAAACAAAAATTCTCACCAATAAAACCTTAAAAAAAGGAATCTAGAATGTCTTAACTTTTATATTCTTTTTTTTTCTCCAAAGCTCTAGAACTCATAAATGTGTTTAGGCATATAAAATAAAGGAGAAACAAAGGTATGACAACATCAGAAAGACGGCTCTGTTGAAGACTGAACCTAATTATCAACTGGAATTCTTATTATATGTTGTATGGAAATAATACAAGTAAGTACCAAAATTAGAACATACCTTGTCATGTCCTGAATCTCCCCCTCTGACAATATCTGGTGCCATGTATTCAATAGTTCCACAAAAGGAATATGCTCTTTCAGTCTTGAACAAACAAACAAAAAGGGGATTTGATTTCAAGCTAGTATGACAAGTGTCCAAAGGAGAAAGTTAGTAATATAGGTCACTGGCTGAGATACAAAGCAGTGGTAGGAAGCTGCCTGATAGGACAAACTATCACCTACACAGTGGGAGTCCTGGGTAAATGTCTTCTCAGAATGATGTCTCATGCCTGGAGCGCTACCATCATCCATCCACCCATCTATCCATTCATGAGCCCATTTACTCATGTTTCTTCATTTTCTTGTTTGTCTTTTGGCATATACTTATTTCAGTTATTGCTTTCTATAACCAACTTTTTTTTTAGGAAGGCATACATCCCAAGAGGTTAACATGAATTGTCCAATATTTTAGTATCAGTGATTTTATTTCCAATTAGGCAAGATTGAGAAAACATTGGCAAAAATTGAAGGCGGAAGATCAAATGCTGAGGGAGACCAGGAAAATTTTTTTAAAAAGGAAAAATTTTCTCTCTAATGATTTTGCATAGGTTTGGCACTGGTAATGGTATATTTAAGTGATGATGAACAAACCTGTCTTTAAAATAACCAGACTTAGAGATAGTTGTTTCCTTTCACAGAACTTTAAAAATTGAAGAGGGCTAATTTAACATATTAGACATAAAAGTTAATTTTTAAAAGTTAACTGATTTTAAAATGACCAACTGACTCATCCTAATGCAACAAAGAATAAATATCTAAGTGGTTATACACACATGTTGAACAAGAAAAAAAGGATTCCTCTTGAGTAATATACATTCATATGGCTGTATCTGAAACTTTCCAGGGTATCCTGGTACCATTAAAATATTTCACAGGAGTATTTTTATAAAATGAATATTTCTTATAGAAAGCTTTTTAGTTTACATTTTATTCCTCTTCCATCAGCAAGATTTTAAGAAAATACCATTTCTTTTTATTACCATCTTTAACCACAAAGAATACTATTTTATCAATGTCACAGAAGTGGTAGAAATCCCATTTTACTGACTCAATAGCAAACAACACTGCAGAGATGACTGTAATACACTCTAACCACCACAACTTAAAACTATTAATTGAAATATATATACACTTATAAATAAAAAACAAAAGTAGTATGGTTTATGATTCATTTCCTTCCTTGTAACATTCTGTATACTCTGAAAGAGTATTATTGCCCCTAAAAACTAAAAGAAATAATTTGAATATTCACTTTGTACAAGAAATTTTCCTTTTGCTGGCTAGCAGAGTACAGCTATTGGACAGCTGACGTAAGTCATATACCACATGTCACTATTTCTCTGCTTTCTCCCATCATGACTAAATGCTAATGCTGTGGAAACTACTGAAAAGACTAAAGCTAAATAAAATTGATTTGAGTTCAGTTTGTGTACAAAAGGCAATGAGTCATTTTTATTATTTATTTATTTATTTATTTATTTATTTTTTTGCAGATCGAGGGATTGAACTCAGGCCCTTGCGCTTGCCAGGGAAGCGCTTATTCCACTGAGCCATCTCCCCAGCCCCTAATGAGTCATTTTTAAACACTGTATTGGATGTGATCAGGAAGAAAAAAATGTGCATCAGGAAGCATTCATCCATTCACTGAATTATTAAAAAAGAAATACTTCAAAAATAAATTTTCAAAACCTCTAAACTTCTTAAAATTAAGTGTTTTTAATAAACACATTACTGGACTGGGGAGATAGATCAGCAGTCGAAGCATCTGCCTGGCAAGTACAAGGACTCAGGTTCGATCCCCGGGTGCTACATGCCGTGCTGGCCCTTGAACCTCAGGAGCAGTGAACCAGCCACTGAAACCAGGCGTGGTAGTGCACCCCTGTAATCCCAGCACTGCGGAGGCTGAGACAGCAGGATCACTATGGGTCGGAGCTGCGTAGCAAGACCCTCTACCAAACAAAGAAATAAAGATTTTTTAAAATTAAAACAATAAATACATTATCACACAATAGCTATATTTTAGACATTAAGCAAAAATCATTGGATAGTGAAAATATAAAATTTACTTATCATTTGATGTCATCTTCTAAGATACCTTTAAGAAATTGTTTAAATATCCTATCTTGAATCAAGTCTTGGCTATAATACAAAAAAAAACCTCTTTAAACTATGAATAAAAAAATGATGAGTTCTAAGGTATTACTTTTCCAGATTTTTATTTTCAAAACTAATGCAAATATAAATTTTATTTAGGCTGCTTCAAGTCACATATTTTGAGATTATGCCAATTTCCTTCTCAGTATGAGACAATTAAAATTTCAAGTTAAAAGTCATGTTCGTGAATAAGTTTGGTTTTAAAGTACATGAAATATATGTACTATTTATTCTACCTAATTCATGATCCACCTAAATCATATTCTACCTAATTCATGATACAATGTTAAAATAACAATAGAAAATATTATCAGTAAGAACTTGTTGAATACAGCTAAAAGCTGTTTTTAGAAATTTATAGTTTTATTTTAAAAATATTAAACATCTAATGATGATCTAGGTGTCAAATTCCAAAGTTTAGAAAGTTATGAAAGAAGGTAAAAGGAATAAAGGAACTGGTCAAAGAAATGGAAAATTCATTCAAACACAGTTACAAAAGATTATTAAAATTGATAAAACTATTTACAAGGGAAGTCACAAATTGATGGTGACAGTTTAAAAGAAAACATTACTAGAGTTACCATAGAGATTTTATAAAATAAAAAAGTTCTATGATCAAAGTGATGTCAAAAACTTAGGAAAACTACATTCTATAAAAATACAGTATCCAAAATTGACTCGGAGAGAAACGTATACACACAGGAACAAGCATGCACACATATTATGCACATCTGGAAAAGGAAAATGCAAGAAGAAAAGAAAGGAAAAAAGAGGAATGGGAACGTCAGCCATAATGGCTAGTGAAGTACTATGTCCACCTCAGCCTCACAGGAACAGCATCTCTGTACTACATAAACTACGTAACTATGTATTTCAAATGCACTTTATGGTGCTATTAAACCTTGTCACCAGAATCTGACAAACACAATATTAAAAAATTATACATCAACTTAGATAATTAAAATATTAGCAAATGAAAACCAGCAATGTATAAAAAAATACGTTCTAAAACTTCGAAGATGGCCTAACATGCAAAAATAAAAAAGCTTACTAAGAACTAAGAATATAATTTATCAAAAATGATGAGTGAATAGTGTACATGCCTAAAACATACGTACTTTAATGTTAAAAAACTATACCTATGCATATACAGCTTAGTAAACAAAGCAATAAAATCTCATATTCTTCAGAAAAAAAGGTATGAGAATTGAACAGAAAGCCATCACTACTTAGAAATGGTGGCTCTGATTTTTCTTTCTTTTTTTTTTTTTTAAATTTTATTTATTAGAGAGAGAGAGAGAGAGAGAGAGAGAGAGAGAGAGAGAGAGGTGTGTGTGGCCAGCTCAGCCCACCAGGGGGCGGGGCTGGCTGGCATGTGGTACTGGGGGATCGAACCGCGGTCCCTGATGCTTTGCTAAGCTTGTTCTAAGTAGGTGCTTTAGACCACTGAGCCATCTCTCCAGCCCTGATTTTTCTTTTAATAAAGTTATTTACATAAAAAATCCAAGTGACTGTAAATTAATATAAGAATTATGTAATTCCTGACAGATATAAGATCAATAATGTTCTCATGTTTAGATAACAAGACACAAATATCTAATTAAAGATAATAATCATAACTGGAACAAAAATTATAATAAAGCTAATTAATTAATTAGTTAATTTTGGGGTAGCAGGAATCAAA
Source organism: Octodon degus (assembly GCF_000260255.1). Taxonomy (NCBI): domain Eukaryota; kingdom Metazoa; phylum Chordata; class Mammalia; order Rodentia; family Octodontidae; genus Octodon; species Octodon degus. The sequence continues at coordinate 2,982,275 of NW_004524646.1, forward strand.
CTCACAACCCTGTGCTTGGCAGGCAGGTGCTGTGCCACTGAGCTATGTCCCCAGCCCTAATAGAGTAAATTTAATAACACATATATAAAAATTACAAGAAAAATATCATAAAATATTTTTGGAGGACATAAAGGGAAACTAAAGATATGAATATTCATTTATGAAAATTTATTAAAAATTCAATATCTAAAGACTATGGGTTTCCCCACATTAATTTATAAGTCTGATTCCACAATTCATGTGCAGATACAAAAAGCAAGACAAGAAAACAGTCAAAATAAAGGAGGAAAGTGAAGAAAAAGGAGAAGGCAGTAGGAGAAGGCTAAAGGGGGACAGGATATCACCTTTCCTGATTCAAGTCTTACTGTAAAGCTAGAAGCTTTAAGATAATTTTGGGTTTGATACAGGGAGAGGAAAAAAAAAAGACAAATGGAATTCAATGTATGGCCTAGAAACAGACTCATAAGCATGCATGGCTTGGCTACATGAGAGAAGTTGTATTTCCAATCAGAGACAGGATTCATTTAAGTGAGCAATTAAAAGGGAATTGGGTTACTGATACAGAAGAGCAAGATTCCCACCTGACTTTATGCACTAAGCATAGACTGACAAGTATGGAACTAAAAAACATGGGAGAAAGCTTCATGACATTGGATGTAGCAGTGATTTCTTGGATATGACACCAAATGCACAACAACAAAAGCCAAAACAAAAAGTAAGTGGTGCTACATTAAACTCAAAGACTTCTAGGAATTAGAAAAAAAAAGAAAAATGAACCTACAGAATGAGAGAAAATATTTATGAATCATATATTTTAAAAGGGGTTAAAGAACTTTTAAAAAATAACAAAAAGCCCCTGATTAAAACCATATTACAATGAGATACCAACTTACACCCATTAGGACAGCCACAGTGAGAAGACAACAAAAAAGCACAAGTGTTGGCTGGGTATGGAATGCCTGGAATCCTGTGCATTGTTGGTGGGAGATCAAATGGCGCAGCTGCTATGGAAAATAGCACGAATATTCCTCAAAAACTTAAAAATAGATTTACCACCTCACTTCTGGGATACAGCAATCTCACTTCTAGGTGTATTCTCAAAGCAGGACCTCAAAAAGGTATCTGTAGGACCAATACTTATCACAGCATTATTTCCAGTAGCCAAGAGGTGGAAGCAACCCAAATGTCTGTCAATGGATGAGCAAACAAAATGTGGCATGTGTATCTGTATATCTATATATGATGCACAGGTAAATATCTTGATATGTATCACATATATATCATGATATATTATCTATGCTTAAAAAGGGAAATCCTTTCACATGCTACAACATTAACTTCAAAGATACTATGTTAAGTGAAATAAGCTAGTTGCAAAAAGGTATATGCTCTGTGAGTGCACTTACAGGAAGTATCTAAAATAGTGAAACTCATACACAGAAAGTAGAACGGTGGTTGTTGGGGCTGGGGGTGGGGAGACGAACTGTATTCCATGGGCATTAAGTTTCAGTTTTGCAAGATGAATATGTCCTAGACAGTTGTTGTACAGCAATATGAGTATCATTAATACTACTGAATTGTGTACTTAAAAACGGTTATGGTGGCAATTTTATCACAATTAAAATTCAAAAAAACTCAATAAATATAAACCTTAACAAAACCTAATGATATTAAAATGTAAATCTGATAATGGAAAAAAAAAAGACTGTGGAATAAAGTAAAAGATTTGGAACAGGTGAAAGATTTGAAAAAGAAATTCAGAAAATATACAACTACAAAGGGTGAGTGTCTAGAATATTTAAAGTATGGTAACAAATTAATAACATGAGAAAAAAACCACTATGACAGAGAAAACATAAATAAATTTACTTCACTAAGAGAATACACTCATAAAAGAATATTATTCAGCAGCATAAATAAAATAATACAACTTGAGCGAGTTCCAAAAATACACATAAAACCCCACAACTTCCACTAACATACCCTTCATGTATACTTTAAAAATACAGGGTAGCAATGTATCGCTTGTGGTATATATACAAGAAGCAGGGTGCTAAAACAAGATTAAATTCAACCTACCACTCACCCCCCACACCTCTGCAACTAGAGTGGCTAAAGAAAACCATACAATTAGGTTCATCAACTGTACCTTTTTTTAAAATTAGGAATTGGCCACACACAGGGTGCGCTGAGAGGGCGATTGAGACTGGGCATGGTGGCACATGCCTGTAACCCAGCACTTGGGAGGCGGAAAACAGTAGAATCACTACAAGTCCAATCTACGTAGTGAGACCCTATAGACCCTGTCCTAAATACAGAAAAAAGAAAGAAAGAAACTAGGAATTGAACCCAGGACTTCGCATTTGCCAGGCAGCTGCCGTGCCACTGAACTATACCCCTTCATCACCTTTCCTTTAAATCATGATTTAAGGGCCGGCCAAATAGCTCAGCTGATTAAAGCACTTGCAAGCAGGCACTGGGGATGGGGGTTCAATCCCTGGGCCTGCCATGTTGGCCTTACCCCTGGGGCGCGCTGAGCCGGTCATTGAGATGGGGTGTGGTGGTGTGCACCTGTAATCCCAGCACTTGGGAGGCTGTAAACAGGAGAATCACTATGGGTCCAATCCAGTAGTGAGACCCTAAACACCCTGTAGACCCTTCCCAAAATTAGAAAAGTAAATAAATAAATAAATAAATAAATCATGATTTAAGGCCTGGCTGAGCAGCAAAACCAACTTCCCCAATTTATACATTTTTCTTTCTCTCTTCCAGGGTCTCCACTCCCTTTCTCACTCAGGGGAAACAGAAGCAATCAGAATAGACCTTCTATGCCTAAGCTCCCTCCATCACTAACCTCTATTCGCCTCTGTGCAGTCCCCTAACCTTCTCCTGTTTCTCCTGAATTCACCAAAGGATCATACCCTCACTGTACAACTCATTTACCCCCCTCAAGGGTGGTGTTCCCACGCCTGTGCCCTTCCTCTCCTGTAGCAATCCGTTCCCACTTCCTTTTCAGGACTGTTTTAACAAGCACATGACACCTGCCATTTCTCACTTACTAAATCAACAAACCTTGAGCCCACTGCTTCTGTTTAACTCCACTTTTTTTTTTTTTTTTTTTTTTTTACAGAAATAGTTACCTATGGATGCATTGGTAGGAAGTCTCTTCCTGTTCTCTCTTCCCTAGATATAAATTGAGCCAATGCTGTTTTTATTTTATTTACAGTGTTTGACAGTTAACCACTTCATGCTTGAAACACTTGTCTTGCTTAGCTTTTTTTTTTTTTTGTACCAGCAATCGAACCCAGGACCTTGTGCTTGCCAGACAGGTGCAGTGCTGCTGAGCTGTATCTCTGGCCCCCATTTGGCATTAAGCCAATACATTTGCCTGTTTTCTTTTCTCTCTGTTTGTCTGTCTGTCTCTTTTTTGTGGCAGGCTCACCCCACCCCAGGGGTGGGGCTGGTGCAGCATTTGGTGCTGAGGATTGAACCACAGTCCCTGTGCTTGTCTAGGCTTGCCTAAGCAGACACTCTAGACTGCTGAGCTATCTCGCCAGCCCTCCCTGTTTTCCTCCAAGCACTTTCTCCTCAGTTTCCTTTGCTGGCTCCTCATCCTCTCCTTATTCACTTACACTTAATGTTGCTACAGCTCAGAGTTTGGATTTGCCCCTTTTTTTAATTTTCTATCTATGCTTACTGTTAAGACTTCTCATCCATTTTTTAAAAATTTTAAATAGTATTTACACACAGTACCAGCGAGTTCCAGAGTTGCATATCTAGACCAAACTTCTCTCTCAAGGGTCAGAGTCATGTATCTATATAACAACTGTGCTTGTTTGACTAACAGATAGCTCCAACTCAATTTTTCCTGCTCAATTATCTTAACCTGCCCCTGACCTGTACCCCCTAACAGATAAGGGCAACTGTACCTTCTTAGCCCTTCTGATAAAAAACAAAACAAAATCCTTAGAGACACCACAGATTCCTCTAGTTCTCTCACACCCCATATCTAATTTATTAGAAAATTCTACTAGCTACAATGCGAGCACCTACCTAAAATCCAACCACTTGTCACAACCTCCTCTCCTGTGGGTTAAGCCAGATCCAAAGCTACAACAGCTTCCTAAGTGGATGCCACATCTGCAGACCGTCCTACTGTATGGCTGCCACACCTAGCAATTGGGATCGTCCTCCCCCAGTGAATCCTACCATGCCACCCTGCTAGCAGAACTTGCCCGTGGCACCTCATTTTGCACAGAGAAGTCCCAGTCCTTTCAATGGTCTTCAGCGTACTGTGCAGCCCACACAGTCCTTCCATCTGATCACCTCCATGCCCTTATTTCCTCTCACTGTAGCCCTCACTCATTTCTTACACCCATACTGGCCTCCTTAATATCAATCTAAACTGCAGAGCAAAACCCTGTCTCAAAAAAGACAAAACAAAACAAAGCACCTACAGAAGACATATCCTGGTCTGCACAGACTAGAAGTCTTTTCTTAGTCAAGAATATCAATGGATTTATCAAATTTTGTGGTCCAGAACAACATATATCAGTAAAATCCACAAGTTGTATGAAGTATTATTTTTAAAAGTTTATAGTTTCTAGAATAAACTGCATAGGGCCAGCCAGATAGCTCAGCAGACTAAAGAGCCTGCGTAGGCAGATGCAGGGACCAGGGTTCAATCCCTGGTGTCCTGTGCTGGCCCTGGCCCTGAGGCTGAGAGAGCGATTGAGAGTGGCCATGGTGGTGAGCGCCTGTAACCCCAGTGCTTGGGAGGCTGAAAACAGGAGGATTACTATGCGTCCAATCTGTATAGTGAGACCCTGTGCTAAATACATAAAATAAAATAAAATAAACTTCATAATCCAGGTTAGCAAACTATTACCTACAAATAAATACAAGAATATCTGACAAATACCTCTAGAATACAGGCTCAAGAGGGAAGGAATTAATTTTCATCACTATACTTCTAAAGCAGTGGTGGTGAGCCTATGGCACGCACCTCACACCGAATGTTTGCTGTCATTGAAAGCTCTAAAGGGTTTGCAATCCCTGCTCTAGAGTCAAGTATAATCCTGGGCACACAGAAGGTGCACATTTAGGATGTATCTTCTGAATTATCAAATTAATGAATATAGACAATTATTACATCATGAGCAGAAACAGCAAACATACATAAAAAGTAAATTCCAAAGATAAAATAAAAGTACATTTCCCAGACCAAATGAAAACAGAATCTACACTGAAATCGATATGCTGGAAAAGAAGCAAACTTGAGCAGGAGGTTAGTTCACTGCTGGGAGTGAGGAGTTTGAGGGTCACATGAGGAATTGGTGGATGTACTTTAGGCCTATCTGGAGCTTCACCCCAGAAGAGAGATCAGGACTGGCCATATATATACTTGCACAATAGTAGCATGTATGCACAAGACTACTGAGGACTCAAGTCGGAGGAAGCTTTGGCAGAGGAGGAAGAGCCGGCCAAAGAGTGAGAGGGAAATCAGGGCCTTGTCGAGTCATGGAGCCAAGCTGAGAAGCAATCTACTTCAACACTAGTAGGCAGTCAAGCAAGAATAGGAATAAAAAGAACTAAAATTGAGGTCAACCGTCATGTTAGGCAGAGCAGTCAATTGGTAAAGGGGTGTGAGCCAAATGGGAGGAGATTAAGGAGGGTGTGACTTACGTGTTAGCAGAGACAGAGCGCAGATAGCGATGAAGGAGAACAACAGGACAACAGAAGGGAATATGAGATTCTGAGATGCTTTTCTTCTGTCAGTCTACCTCTCCAGTTATAAAATTTTAAGATAGGGAAAATTAGTTCTGAGTGTCACTTCACTTTCCTTGCTGTTCTCCATCTGGTCTCCTCTTCCTCAGCTGTGACCTTTGTCCCTGAACAAAGAGCCAGCTTAATTGATCTTTTGTCTTCTCTGAGAGTGAGGAAGCACAGTTTCCAAAGGGCATAAAGAGGGGCAGCGATGGCATCTGCTACCTCTTTCTCATTTAGACTTCCAACCAATCCTCTGGCCCTGTACTTGTACTTTGAGGACTATCTGGTGCCTAGTTCCTGAACCTTTTTGGGGAGTGCACCCTTTTTGGGGAGTCAGAAGTTGAAAGCAATGGCTTTTAGCTCTCTCACCTTACTGGTTTAGGATTCAGCTGTTTCAGGGATGTCAAATAGCTCACCACAATGCTCTGCTGCCTACCACATTTCTGGAGTTTAGTGAGCAAATATGTAAATCTGCTACATTTACTGAACTTGCCACTAAAATTTTTACAAAGGAGTAAAATTTTAAAAACCAATCTTAGAAGTATATTCTTTAAAATTCATCTACTGTCTTTTATAACTATAATTTTCTGTCAAAGATAATCAATTTATTGTTATAACCCCAGCTTCCATGATGGTGGAGATCATTTCTATTTTATGTATATTGTATTGTCTAATAGAATACAGATCGCTTCTCGGCCTTTTGGCTAAGATCATGCGTAGAATACAGGAAGGTGATTAATAAGTATTTACTGAATAAATATAAACGATAAAAATTAGAATCTTTAATTTTATAATTTTACTATTAATCTCATCCATTTAGAATTGCTTTAGCAATATTCCCAAAGGCAACCAGAAGTACATTACACAGGTTAACTGTCCCTTATCTGTAATTCTCAGGACCAGAAGTGTTTGAGATTTCACTTTTATCAGATTTTGAAATGTTCCAACATAATGCAGTATCTTGAGGGTGGGCCTCAGTACAAACAGGAAATCCACTTATGTTTTACACACACTTTCTGTACATGGCCTGAATACAACCTAGTACAGTGCTTTAAATAACTGTGCACGTGACACCTAAATTTGCGTACAATGAACCACCAGAAAGCAAAGCTGTCACTCTCCGAGCCATCCACACCGACAATCTGGCTGTCTGGCATCACATAATTCCTGCTAACAATCTATACCCAACTAATACACAATCATTTTCTTCTATTTGCTCACATATGTTTAACATTACAAGATAGGAGTCGGCATCACTGCTGAGAAGGCCTGTGTTCATGGTAGCTAAGCAGCACCTGGGTCAGCTGCCAAACCCCAGCCACAACAAACAACGCCATCTGCAATGCAGCATCTTGATGTAAAGGTTACTGAACACTGCATTTCATTTCTCCGTCAGAAAATACATCAGAAGCGGTGGAGGGGCCCGGGAACGGTCTGCTAGGGACAAAGTGGTCCTCCAGAACTACATGCCTCCATCACAATGGTCCTTGTCTTAGACGTCTCTCATTTTATAAGCTGACATGATTTCTTGTTCTATTGTGAATAGCCACCGTTCAAGTCCACCAATAAGCCTGTTTTCACCATACTCTCTATAGGCACTCCTTCAGCTTAAGAATGACATCGCCCCCATCATGATCACAGTCACCTCAATCAGAACTTTTCTACTATTTCACCATTGGTCAATGAACAAGTAGATCATCATTATCAATGTTAAAAAACTTCCTTGGTATCTAATTCTTCCTGTTTACAATCAAGCTATAAAGATACATTTTTGCTTATGTAAGGATGTCAGACATAATTTTTTCTTATTCGACATACAGAATGCTCAAAGTCATCATTTTGTTCATCATCACCGAACAGAGCCACAGGTCAGGGATTGTGCTGGGAGGTGCACACGTACATCTTTAGTGCTAAGCACTGACAACAGCATTTGTCATGCTGAACTCCTGTTGTAATCCTTCCCCAACTACACCTCTGTTCACTGCTGTTAGAAGTGTTTTTATATTTATCTTCTGTGATCTAATGATTCTCCAGTTACATGGCTGAATTAATGGTCACATCTGAGGAAAGTATGTGTATGAATATTATTCTTGATGAGACCTTCGGTTGGAGCACAAGCACAACAGCTACTGACGAAAAACAAATCTTTGCGGTCTTCTTCCAGTCCAGTTTCCATGCAAAGCATGAGCTGCTGCTTTAAAATATGAAACTAAAGTGGAAAGAGGTCCCTGGTGATTGTGTCTTTTTCTTAGCATAGTAACAGACCGATGAATACATTCCTTTAAAACACTGGGAACACATGCTTTTGCCTATCACACCAGTAGCACAGCCCAGGATAATTCTTTTGTCTTCCTCAGCCTTAATTCCTGGATGGGCTATCTCATCAGCTGAAGCCAGCATCTTTCTAGGCAATGATGCCCAATCAGTGACATTTCACCAGTGTCACAGGCTTGTTTTGGCGTCATATTTTCCTCAAGGATGACCTTTGTAAACTCACCAAAGTATTTCTTCCTTGTTTCATTTTAATAGAAGACTTATCACCATAGATCTTTAAAAATGTGATGTGCCTTTTCTTAAATTTCTGCAACTAGCTTGTTGAATATTCAGTTACCTTACAGTTTTAGTTCATCACAATAGATCTTTGCTTCAGGATTAGCATCCCATTAAACGGCATGTGCTCACCGTGATGCTGATGGCTCTACTCTTTTGATACACAATTGAGATCTTCACTTCTGGTTTATGCAGCTTCTTTCTATCTTTCATTAACTTCTGCTCACCACTTTCAGCACAGAATTTCAACAGTTTACCTTCTGTGTCTTCACGTCATCTATGATGGTCATTCCAAAGTCATTTTCTTCTGTAAGACATTTCACACTCACACTGCTGTTCAGTTTTTCCAACAAGTTGACTTTTTGTGCTAGAGATAATCCTAATTGCTTTTTATTTTTCTTATCATTCTTACCTATAACAGCATCTGTAACTCCTTTTAACATTTTCAAAAGTATCTTTACAATACAGAGCAGAGAACAAACAAAATACATAGTGCATAATGCTTACAGGCCTTGGCTCCATGTGGATCATTCTGGAGGACCTGCCCTGGGAACCCAGGCCCTGCATACATGTCATTTTATTAACTTCTGTGAGTGGTGGGCTTCTTACGGGAATCTGAGTGTGTTTGAAAAATATATATCCCAGTGAAGGAGGGTAAGAAGACATATTGCCTTGGGGATATTTTGTGTTACATGAGTATGTTTTACTATGGTCTATGAAATTTTCATTTGGGGCATTATATCAATGCTCAAAATATTTTGGGTTGGATTTTCAAGATTAGGGCTGCTCAATCTGAACCTATTCTGGAACTCAAGAACGATGTGTTTTATACAACAAAAGCCTTCATCACAAAAATTTTACTATGATTTTGTGTTTACATCAGAAATTTTCTAGATGAAAATCAAAATTGATATTTGAATTCACTGATTTTAGTTATAAAAATATCACTTATTATGATTGTGACATGAATATTTAATTATAGCTAACAAATACACATTTAAATGTAATTAAATACATTTGTAATATTAACAAACTATAATTAATACTAAAAATATGAAGGCTTTTATATCTAAAATTTTCACATTAGCTACTTATAGCCATTTGCTTTAAGTATGAAACTCAGGAGGATAATTCAAGAATTAGTAGATTCTTGTCATTCTTATGAAGTGAATTCAAAGGGCCATCATAGTGTGTCCCTTAGAACTGCAATGCAAATGATATGTGCTTTATTTTGTGACTTTCTTGGCCCCATCTAAGCAATAACACTGCCAAAAGGCTTAACACATATTTAATGTTTAGTTATATATTATATATTTTATGGAATTATTTAAGAACATAGTTGTTTTATTTCTAAACTGGAGAACTGTGATGTATTCATGCAAGATTCACTTCAATTTTTAACAGGATAGTTCCATGGTAGTATTAAACTACAAATCTTTACATTTACTCATGTCAAAACTTTTCTTTGAACAAATTTGCACAGAAGTCCATAATCCATATGGCAGTGCCCTGTGAAATGTTTATTCTATGGCTAATTTTTATCCTTGTTCACATTCTGCCATTACTAATTTCAAATTAAAATATAATACTCACTTCATCAGCCACAAACTCTTTACTCAGACCAAAATCTGTCAGCACCACATGGCCGTTAGAATCAAGTAGAATATTCTCAAGCTTAATGTCCCGGTATATAATGCCCAACTGTGAAAACAAACAAATATGCATTTTAAAACAGTTTCCAAAAATAAATTTGGACAGGCTTTCTTATCTACTTCTTGTAAAGGCATTTTCCTTCCTTAGGATTCTATGGCTCTTAGCAACACTTAGGGCAAATTCAAATCTCTCCATGGGGGTGGGGGTGTTATTTACTGGGTTCCCCGGACCTCTACAATCTTTTTTTAAACCCTACTGAGTGATCTCCACAGCCCCTCATGCCTTCATTTTCTTTGTAACAAAGGTCTATCCTGATTGGACCAGCTGTTCAGGGCCTCTCCTCTGGCTAATGCTTTTCCTACTTCTCTAGGGTGAATGGGAAATCAGCTCACTCCAAAATGATCTTTAGGTACATTCTTAGGCAATTCCGGTCCATTACTTACTAAAAGCTCAGAAAACTTTGCTAACTAACCAGGTCCTATGCTGGTCCTTTCCTTGTTTTTCATCCTATAATAACTATGTTTACATTGCACTTGCCTATAAGTGACTAATGTTTTCTAGGTATTTCCTCTTTGTCTTGATATATGCATATGCTAATTCTGTTTCTCATTTTTTAAACATTTATCCAGTGTCTAGCACAATGCCATGTGCCAAACAGGCAACTAATAAAGGTTACTTGAATAGCAGGCTCTTAAACATAAATATTAAAGATAACAGATTAATTTCAGTTTACCTGTAGTTCTAAATAACTGAAGCAAATCAAATAACATGGATACAGTCATGTGATGCTTAATGACAGGGATATATAGTGAGTATATGTTTTCAGGTTTTCCTGTGATCACATAAACAAAGTGTGCTTCCACAAACCTAGATGGGATAGCCTGCAATATATCTAGGCTATATGGTGTGTGCATGTACCACATATATGGTATATATAATATATAAAAGCATATCATATATATACTATAGCCTGTTGTTCTAAGGCTATGATGAACAAAACAAGATAAGTCAAGCACAAAAGAAAAAGATTATATAGTAAACACAGACGCATGAAGTGGCTGCTGCTGCTAACATGGCATTCTACTTTACAGTAAACCCACTTCTTAAAAATAAGTATAAGACTATGCTCTAAAATAATAGTCAAAAGTATAATATAATAAATACATAAATCAGAAAGGCAATTACTAGTGAGTATTAGTGTACTGTCATAACTGTATATGCTAGACTTTTATATGACTGGCACTGCAGCAGGTATATTTATACCAGCATCACAATAAACATGCAAGTAACATACTGTATTATGACAGCTTGACATCCCCAAGTGATACGAAATTTTTAGCTCTATTAAAATCTTATGCCAGCACCGCTGCATATGTGGTCTGTTGAGTGTTAGGTGGCACATGGCTGTGCATCTCTCTGCTTTGTGTTGTATATAAGTTTTATAGGAAAACACTTCAACTATTACTTCAATTATATAAGTAAATCTATTTAAATTCTTTATGATGGGCTTGATCTACATGAGTTTTCTATGTCATGTTTACAGTTATTTTAGCCTTTTTTTTTTTTTTTTTTTGCTTTTTTCTAATGTATTTAGTACAGGGTCTATAGGGTCTCATTTCACAGATTAGACTTTTAGTGACCCTTCTGTTTTCAGCCTCCCAAGCACTGGGATTACAGGTGCACACCACCACGCCCAGTATCAATTGCCATCTCAGTGCATCCTGGGGGCAGCGCTGGCACGGCATGCTGCGGATCGAACCCCGGTCCCTGCATCTGCCTAAGCAGGTGCTTTAATCTGCTCAGCTATCTGGCCAGCCCTGCAGATTATTAATTATGTCTCTGAGTTGAAATAAAAAATTATTTAAAGAAAAATACTAGCCGATTTTCCTCTGTGATTTCAGTGTTTCACAAGAATGATATAGGAGGGAAACATCTTGAGTGTATGCTGAGCAGACATTTGATTTAAAGTGTTATACACATCTAACAATCAGTAGTTCTTTTACTTCTTAATGACCTCTTTAGAAAAGATTTTTAGGAACAAATAATTTATTATTTGTAATAATGCTTTATCTCACTACTTCTAAGTAAACTTCCATTTTTTGTCTCTTCCTGTGAAATCCAGTGTTAGTACCTATGCTAAGATTAATATTGCTGGTTTGTATTATATATCTTTTTGAGGGTTACTGAGAAAGTTAGCTGAGATCTATTTGATTTGATTGCTATATCACTTTTAATTCATGCCAATACCACTTCTATCTGGTATTTATTAGATTCTCTACTTGCATGCTTACTACTGTTTAATAATAATAAATATTCATGATTATCATTTAATGAGTACAATGAACAAAATTAAACACTTCACATAAATTAAAAGTAGATTTTCTAGTTTACTTCCTGGGGCTTTGTATTTTTGTTCTTATTCTGGGATTTATGGTGAACTCTACCATTATTTTATTTTATTTTTTATTTTTTACCATCACTTTAATATTATAAACCATTACATGTAGTCATAAATTTCAAAGGTCCATGCCCAGCTCCAATTTGTTTCTTATATAAAAGCATCTGAACTACTTTATATCCTGCAAAAATACTCATAGGTGCAAGCATAAAACTCGTCCCCCTACTGAAAATTCTGTCGAAAGAAGTCACATGTGTCCCATGACTTCAGGGTCACTGGTATTTTGTGGCTCCTGTGCTTCCTTTGCCCCCAGGGACCTGTGGTGACACCCCAGCTGCCTGTTCTCCTGGCCCCCTGCTCCCACACATTCTCATTCTCTCTTCTTCAGATTCCTGTCCTGGATCCTCTCTCCATCGGAGCAGTGTAGTTTCCGAGTTAGACCTCCTCCCTTTTTCTTTATCCTGCCTTCTTTTCTGATATCTTCCCAGAATCTTTTCTTACAGCCTTTTCTATCTATGGTTCCTGTCTGGGTGTTAGGCCCTCCCTGTCCTTTCCAACTTCTTTCCCCCTCTTCTTACTTTTCCCCTCCAATTCCTTTTGCTTTTTTTCTGTGCTCTATAATCCACACTTTCAACTCTGTTTATCCTAAGCCAGAGTAGAACACAACACAACAAAAAGAATAGCTACATAATGTACCAGTATTGCCGTAACATTGAGCCTCAGGCCACATGGTTTCACATCTTTGGTACAAATTACCTTAGTACTTTCTGTCTCAAAGGAAAGCAAACAAGCTCAGGCTACATAATAATTATTTGGTTCTACAATAATGCTTCATTAAATTTTTAAATTAAGTCATAATTTCATTGATCAAAATTAAGAGCACCTACAACAATATTTTAAAACCTAAAGCTGATTTGCATGGAGTTCAAATGGGCCATGAATATGAATTCCATTTAAAGGAACTGCTCCACTGCTTGATGGAGGCAATGGAGAAGGAAGGCTGAGTAGGAACAAGAGTTTTAAGGACAACATAAATGGCATAGAAAGCCAGTGTAAGAGGGTAAAAAGTAGCTCTTATTCTTTAATATAATCAGGAAACACACCCTGATTAAATACAGGAGCAGATTGCAAAGAAGTAAGGCATACTTAAGTAAATATATACTATGACTTGTGGCTTCATTTTATAGGTTACTTCAGGAATTAAAAGCTTTTATTTTAATGGCACCTTATACTAAATGAAACACTATGCCTTTCATGACAAAAGCCAAAAAGCTAATCAGGTTCTACCATTTTTTTTTTTCTTTTTTCCTTTTTTTGTGGTACTGGGATTGCACTCCAGAACCTTGTGCTAGCCAGACAGGTGCTTATGCCTCTGAGCTATCTCCCTGGCCTGGTTCTCCCATTTTTTTCCCCCCGGTACCGGGGATTGAACTCAGGGCCTTGTGCTTGCCAGGCAAGCGCTTATTCTCGGCCCCTCTACCATTTTGAGCTGTATCACAGCAACTACAATAGAAAAAGAAATCATTCAGTTTTAACTGAGAAAACTTCTAAGCACTCTAGGAGTGTGCTGTCACGACCAAGACAATGACACGTGAAAACCTTACTCTTTCAGCTCCATCAGTACTTCAGTCAAGACTGCCTAAAGGGGAAACTCCAGGGATGAAGCATCTTACCTTGTGCAGATGTTCAAGGGCAAGCACAATCTCTCCAACATAGATCTGCACCTCGCGCTCTGTGAAACGCTCTCTTTGAGAAAGATGAGTAAAAAGTTCTCCACCATTTATATAATCTAAAAATGAAATATATTTTTCTTTCTTTGACTTGTATTCATAAACAAAAGGAAGAACTTCCTTTTAATCACTTCACATTAATCATAGGTGTTAATTTTAATAAATGTTTTGTATAACTCAGAATACAGAATACAGTTTCATTTAGAATATACTATGATATTTGTGTAATAATAATGTCATAAGATAATGGTTACCGTAAACCAAACAAATCAATTTTCAAGAGCATTGCCATTAAAACTATTACAAAAATGCACATATACCTAAATACATTTTCCCAAACACAGTATATATTGGAAACCTCTGCCACCACCGCACAATGAAAACATAACTTATTATGGAACACAAAACATCAGCCCCGACAACAACCAAAACAAAAATCAAATAAAACACAAACAAAATCCCAGCCTGTCATTTGTGATAGTTGCCAGTCAAGATGTATAAGTAGATTTCCTGTTTTCCATAACAGTCTATGTGTACTTCCAAACATGTATTAGGTACCAGGTAGCTTTCTTTTGCTCCATACAGTGCCAAAGTAAAAACAGTACAATGTGGCCAAGTCAAAACATCCAAACTAGAAGATTCCATTGTCTTTTTAATTTATCATATTTATTCCACGGGGAATAATGAAACTTTAAACAAAATGGATACAGTAAAAACTAAATGCATGAGCTGGGAGAGAAACAAAGAAAGAGAGACGTACAGACAGACAGACAAACGGACAGAACGACCAACCAAAAAAACAACAACAGTTGGGCACATGCCTCTAATCCCAGCTATTTAAGAGACGGCAGCAGAAGGCTCACAAGTTTGAGGCCAGCTTAGGCAACTCAGAGAGACCCTGTCTCAAAGTAAACAAAGAGGGCCGAAGATGTAGCTCAGTAATAGAGAACCCCTGAGTTCTATCCCCAGTACTGAGTGGATAAAAAAAGAGAAAAGAAACTATATTGACAATTAGCTCTAACAAGGCATTTGTGGAAAAACTGACAATTGAATGCTCATTTTTAAGGAAACAACTATAGAAACAAATACTAGAAATCATTCAAAATCATACAGAACAATAAGCATTTTGCCAAAAATGTTTCAGAGACTAACCACTGTTAAAAGTATGGTATATGTGACAAACACAAAAGGTATTTATGTATGACAAATAATTCACATCTAGAAGTTATGAATATAGTTTAAAGCTTTTCTCCTGAAAAAATCTGAGAGGAGTATGATATGATTTAATAGTTTTAATCTAAAATGTCCCCCAAAAGTCTCATGTGCTTGAAGGGTGACAGGCTCACAGGGTGCTGTCAAGCGGTGGGTCTGGTGTGTGTGTGTGCGGCCTGGGACAGGACCCGGAAGGGTAGACTTCCATCCTTGGAGCCCTTTTCCTCTGTTCCAGGATGAGGGCTGTGTCCCTTTCCTGCAGGGCGTCCTTGTACCATCCCATTTGTCTTGGATCCAGCCGACCAAGGATGGAAACTGTAGGCCAAAGTAAACCTCGTCTGTGAGTTGCAGATGTTCAGTATTTTGTCCCAGCAAAAGGAAACTGACTAAAACAAACTATGACAGAAAATACATGTATTCCAAACACACACTCACCAAGTTTACTGCAGTTTCATATAAAGGCACAACAAATTCTTGACAAACTCACAAATTAATTTTTACACAATCCACTTAAATTTAAATTTCAAAACCCAGATAAAAGTAGTTTTAGAAACAAGATAGAAAAAAAATCCCTTCTAGGGCTTTGGTATTTTGTTAGGGAGCTTTAATTATATCTAAACACAAAGCTAATTATTAAAAGGTGTAAAAGAACATAGCATTCCTGTAAGCTAACAATGACTTTTTCTACTTCTAAGTCATTCAAACCTAGTGCTGTTATTTATGAACGCGTGGGTTCTGCAGACAGTCACAGCACAGGAATAAGCACCTACCTATCAACTGACAAACTCCTTCAAAGCCTTCACTGCTCAACCATCTCACCTTTTATGGCCATTCCAGCAGAAATGATTTTGTCTTCACGTGCTGATTATTGGACTTCTTTAAGACTTCCACTATTAAAATTTTCTAGCTGTAATGCAAATAGTTACTTGCATACTTGCTTTTTCTGCACAACTGAATTTAAGAGGTAGGATCAACATTTCACTACAACACATCCAACACAGTGCCTATATGCAGCAAGTACTACAAATTATAACTATTACTATTTTGTTTCTAGAGAGAGGTTCTTACTATACAAGACCTCAAAGTCACAATCCTCCTGCCTTAGCCTCCTGAGTGCTGGGACTGTAGGCATACACTATCATGCCTGGCTATTTAAAAACAAAATGTTTTTTATGTTACATGTTATATAGGTTCTTTGAAAAATAAAATCACTGAAACTCAAAAGGACAGCCTACTGCAAAAGCAAATCCAATACACTTCTATCCAGAGGCAATGTGACATACTCAAAGGAACAGGATTTTGTAAGTGACAGACCTGAACTACACAACAGCTCTACTGCTCTCCTGCCTACAGCAAACAAAGTCTCTCTGACTTTCAATAACTGTATGTGTAATGCTGCTTGCATGGTACATAAAAAGTGCTTTTTTATCTATTTATGGAAATAGTGAGGAAAAGCAGCTACAAATCTAAAGAGATTAATCTTACAATAATAGTGTAACCTATTTGCTGCTTTTGGAATAGATGGCCTGCTGGTTCAAGATAAAAACTTGAGTCATAAAGTAAGAGATATTTTGTAAAGATTCATGCTATATATATGCAAGATAAACAGTGAGTGAACTCTGACAGTAGTTTGAGATGTCATACTGGTAAACAGGACATCAAGGCTGCCCAAAAGATGTAACACTAGAGTGTCATCATGAGGCACATGCTCCAACCAGCTGCAAAGTGAGAAGTCAACAGGAGGCAGCTTCTGTAAGAAAGCACTTGGTACTCTGTCTTCATAATTCTGTTGCTATGTTTGGCATGCAGTGTGCCTCTCTGTGGTTTTGTTACTTTCTTCAATAGCAAAGATGTTTAGCATCTTTATATGACACCAAATATTTCTATATCTTCTTGAAGGGCCTATTAAAATGTTTTGTGGGGTGTACCTATTTTAATTTTCTTTTTTACTTGAGATGATTCTCATACCACAAAATTTACCCACTTGAAGTGTAAAATTTAATGGATTTTAGTTTGTTCAGAGTTGTACAACCATCACCATAATCAACTGCAAGACATTTTCATTACCTACCACACCTCAGAAATTGCCTTTTTTCTACCTTTTTGTTAGTTGTGTGTGCTGTTGGCATGCTATCAAAGAATTCAATACCAAAACCAAAGACCAAATTTTATTTCAATTTTTTCTTCTAAGATTTTGATAGTTTCAGCTCTGACCACTCTGAGTTCATTTTTGTTTCTTGTGAAGCATGGCATTTTCACACTTAGCTATTCAGTTGTTCTGGCTTTGCTGGTTGAAAAGCCTGTTCTTTCTTCATTGTTCTTCTTGTCAAAATAATCAGTTCATGCCAGATGTAAGGATTTCTGGATTCTTAATTGTGTTCCACTGATCCAACAGATCTAGAAGGTTGTTTTTACATCAGCATCACACTTCCTCATTACTATAAGCTTTGCAGTAAATTTTGAAATCAGGAAAGTGTGACTCTTTACTCTTCCTTTTCAAACCATTTTAGTCGCTCTATGCTTTTGATTTTAAATATGAAATTTGGAGTCATCCAGCCAATTTTTACACAAACACAAGTTGAACTTTTGAGAAAGGTTGTATTAAAGTGACAAATTAGAGATTACTATCCTCCTATAAATACTGCCTTTGTCCATAAAGATAGGATGTCCTCCCATTTATTTAAATCTTTTCAATGTTGTTTTATACTTTTTTCACTTCATTCTTTTGGATTCTAAAGTAAATGGAATTGTTTTCTTGATTTCATTTTCAAGTTGTTCACTGAAAGTGCACAGAGGCCTTTTTACCAAGATGGCACCGCAGGCGAAGAAGGAAGCCCCTGCCCCTCCCAAAGCTAAAGCCAACGCAAAAGCTCTGAAGGTCAAGAAGGCCGTGCTGAAAGGTATCTACAGCCACAAAAAGAAGATACGAATGTCGCCCACCTTCCACCATCCCAAGGAACTACAGCTCCAGAGACAGCCCAAATACCCTCAGATGAGCTCCCCCAGGAGAAACAAGCTTGACCACTATGCCATCATCATGTTCCCCCTGACCACAGGGTCAGCCATGAATAAGATGGAAGACATTCATCATGTTCACTGTGATGTCAAAGCCAATAAGCACCACATCAAGCAAGCTGTAAATAAGCTCTATGACACCGAAGTTGCCAAGGTCAATACCCTAATCAGGCCTGATGGAGAGAAGAAGGCATATGTTCAGCTGGCTCCTGATTATGATGCATTGGATGTTGCCAACAAAATTGGGATCATCTAAACTGAGTCCAGCTGGCTAATTCTAAATATATACTTTTTTCTCAGCTAAAAAAAAAAAGAAAGTGCATAGAAATTGAGTTGACTCAGTATGTGGACCTTGTATCTTGCACCTTTGCTGAATGTGCTTATTCTACTGGTACTTTTAGTAGACTTTATTTACAAAATTGTGTTATCTTAGATTTTCTTCTTCTTACTCCTTTCTAACTAAAGGCCTTTTGGAACCTTTTCTTGCCTGCCATTTTGAATAAAGTGGTAAAGGTAAACATCTTTTCTTCTAATTTTAGGGGGGAAGTATTCAGTCTGTTGCAATTAAGTCTTATGGTAACTGGTTTTTCATGGAAGCCTTTGTCAAGTGAAGATCACTTCTACTTTGCTGAGTGTTTGTTGTTTTGTTTTGTTTTTTATCATGAAGGAATGCTGAATTCATCTAATGCTTTTTCTCTATGTCTATAGAGGGAATTAGATAGGTTTTTATCTTTTCTTCTGCTGATATAATGTATGTCTTAGTTACTCTTCTCTTGTTGCTGGGACAAATACCAGACACTCAAATTAGGGAAGGCAAAGTTTATTTAGCTCACAGTTACTGGATGTTGGAGGCCAATAACTGGTATCCATTCTATTCCTCTGGTGAGTTAAGTTTATGGCCCCTCTCACCTTGCCCATTCCCTGTGAATCACGTGCTATGCCCCAGGGGTTGCACCCTCCCCGTTGCCTAGATACCTGCTGACCCCAAGAGCTGAGACTTCCTCATTCCATCACCCCCTTTATATACCCAGAACCTCCCCTAAATAAACGAGGCTTGATCAGAATCTTTGTCTTGCCTCCATTTCTCGTGTCTCCTGTCCTTTGTCCCCTCTTCAATTCCCCGCTCCTCCCCCAGGTGACCTTCGTTGACTGACCCACTGGTTTGGGACAACTGGACGTTTCAGTCCATATTCAGCTGGCTCCAGGGTAGAGTGGCACATGGCAGAGGGCAAGCTTTCATGGCTGTGGCAAAGAGTAAGAGCGCAAGCGAGGGGTAGCAGCAGCTCAAGCAGCTAGCTTTTCTTCCCACCTTACATTATTATGCAAATTACCTGCCCCAGGGCAGGTGCAGCATCCACACCCACAATAATCAAACTCCAGAAGCTGCCCCATGACTGCATGAGGCTTTGGGGGACACCTAGACATAAACCATAACAGTGTATTAAATTGACTCATTTTTAGTTGTAAACTAACCTTGCATTCCTGTGATAAATTTCTCTTTATATTGCATATAGTCTTTCTTATTTATTGCTTGGTTCTATTTTATATAATTTATTGAGGATTTTTTGCATTTATATTCCTAAGAGATACTGGTCTGTAGTTTTCTCTTGACGTTCTTGTTTGGTTTGGATATTTGATACTCGTCTCACAGGTAAGTTGACAAGTATTTCCTTTTCTATTGTAGAGTAGAGTTTTTAAAGAATTGCTATTTTTTCAATGCTTGGTAATATTTGCCTGGAAAACATTAGGCTTTGACTTTTCACATTTTTTAAGTAAGTAGTAGTGTAAATAATGCAGATAGGGGTCGGGGAGAAAGCTCAGTAGAATAAGCACTTGCCTGGCAAGCATAACAAGGGCCTGGGTTTAATTCCTGGCTCCGAAAAAAAAATAATAATAATGCAGATATTTCTCATTTAATGAGCCATTTAATGGCCATTTGGACTTAGGACCTGCCACTTGGACTTACAACCCATCTCTTTTTATACAATGCTATACATCTTGTTTATACTGCCTCCATGTCTTTTTATACAGTACATCTTGTTTACATGTTTATTTACCATTAATTTTTGCTGACTGTACTGTACAACACCATGCATTTATGTTCCATTGTGTATTACAGTACTACATGTAAGTTATGAAACTAAAAGCAAAATCATCAAGTTGGAATTCCCTTTGACTATTTTGTTTTGAATAATATAATGTATATAGTACATCTAACTCCTTATTTAGTGACCAATTTATTTTAACAGCCTACTTGCAGGAATAGAGCTCAGTTGTTAAATGGGGGGTAGTAGCAATAGTTCAATCTCTTTCTATCGGTATATTCACAAGCTGTATTTCTTCTTGAGTCAATTCTAATAGCTTGTGCTTTTCTAGGAATTTCCTTATATTATGTAAGTTACCAACATGAGAACAACCACCCATGTTGTCATACAGTTGTTCATGATATCCTCTTGTGAGCCTTTTTTTATTCTACAATGTCAGTAGAAAGGTCCTGTCTTTCATACGTACTCTTACCAATTTGAGTCTTTTATTTTCTCGATCTAGTTAAAGATACATCAATTTGTTAATCTCAAAGAACCACATTTTGGTTTTACATCGTTTTATGGATTTTCCCCTAATCTCTATTATTTCTTACCTCTCTGATTGATTTTAGTTTGCTTTTCTTTTTCCAGTGTTTCAAACTGAAAAATTGTTCAAGATTTGACATCTTTTAAAAAACAACTTAGGCAATTAACATGAAATTAACATAAATTTCCATAAAACACTGCTTAGCAGGACCCCCAAAATTGGATTATGCAGCATGGCTTCACTTTTGCTCATCAAAAAAAAATTGGGGGGGTTTCTCTTATTTATTTGATACACTATTTAGGAGTATACTGCTTAATTTGCACAGAGTTGTAAATTTCCCAAATTTTCTTTTATTGTTGAATTTTAATCTCAATCTGTTTTGGTTGGAGAATTTTTTATGATATTAATATTCTTAGATTTATTGAGCTTTTAATGGTCTGGTATATATTCTACATGAAAGAATGTTCTATGTGCATTTAAGAAAAATATGTAATGTGCTGTTCAGAGTTCTATAAATGTCAGGTATATCTAGGTGGTTTATGGTGATGCTTAAATCTTTAACTTCTTTGCTGATCTTTTCTTTTTTGCAGAACTGTGGACTGAACTCAGGTCCTTGCGCTTGCCACACAAGAACTTATTCTACTGAGCTATCTCCCTGGCCCCTTCTTTGTTGATCTTAATCTTAGTTGTGCTTTATACATTATTCAGAGTGGGATATTCCAGTTGAATTGCCTATTTCTCCATTTCAGTTTTTGTTTCATGAATTTTAGGCCTACATTGTTAGACATTGTTGCATTTATATTTATAATCATTTTATCTTCCTGGCCTGGGAGATAGCTCAGCAACACAGCACTTGCCTGGCAAGGTCCCGAGTCCAATTTCTGGTATGAAAAAAATCATTTTATTTTCCTGATAGGTTGGCCCTTTTTATCATGAAATGTTCCCTCTTGACTCAAATAGTATTTTTTTAGTTTTTATCTCTATTTTGTCTGACATCAGTATAACCATATCAGCTTTCGTGTGGTTTCTAGTTACACGATTTATCCTTCTGTAACCTTTACTATCCATTTGTATATTTTGATCTGTAGTGTAATCTCATGTAAATAGTATATAATTTGATCTTTTTCTTCCAGTCTGACCACCTCTACCTTTTGATTAAAATATTTAGCCATTTGTATTTAATGTTATTACTGATTATAGCCAGATTTGCTTGCCACCTCTATTCTTTTACTCTTTTTCATTAGGTGAATATTTTATAGAACATTTTATTTCCTTTAGCAAATTTTCAAGAATTATTTTCTTTAAAAAAAAGAATTACTTTCTTAGCTGTTGCTCTAAAGCTAACTGCAATATTAACTTAGAAACCCCTTTCATCTGCCCTTCTGCAGGGCTATTTGCCTTCCCTAATTTTTTTTTTTTTTTTTTTTTTTTACTGAGGATTGAACTCAGGACCCTACACTTGCCAGGCAAGTGCTTATTCTACTGAGCTATCTCCCCAGCCCCATCCTTCTCTTAATTTTTTGAAAGGACTATATGCCTGGAGGGATTTTGTTATTTTATATATATTATTTTATTACTTTATATGATTTTGTCTGTCAAAGAAGATGACAGAAGGAAAGTCCATAGTTGAAATATCAGTCTTTCTAGTAACCATTAGAAATTCAGTTAAAATTTTATATTTACCCCCTACCCCCACTATCGCATCCTTTCCTTATTTAATAACTCTGCTTCGCTATTTTAGTGAAGTCGATTTTATCTGCACTGTAAAGCTTTCAATATTGCTGCTCAGAAAGAAAAGCCTTGACTATTTGTACAGTGATCTCAGCGGGACTTTTTCACTCTTTCCCAGACCAGGAAGGCTGTCGCCTCTGCTGGTGCTACAAACAGCTGCTAGGCTCCACTAATTGCCGCCTGATTGCTCTATTTTTTCCACTAGACTCTGGAGCCATAAATTACTCCACAGTCCCATCCAGCAAACTCAGGTCCTTTTACAGTAGTTTGAGGCCAGTGTTGAGGTCTGTCCTGACCCCAGAAAGACTCTAAGTACTTGTCTACCTCTGACAATTCAACTTACTGTTCTAGTGAAGTTATCAGATTCCTCTTAATTGCCCATCACCAAAACCTTTTCCCCAGAAAAGCACCTGCATAGGTTAGAACTTTTCCACATGCTTTGTGTCACAAATAATCAGTTCTTTTGTTGACAGCTTCAGATGTCTCTTATGAGCCACATCTCTTGGGGAAAAATATCTCAGCCATTGCTCTAGAGCTGGAAGTGAAGACAGGGAACACTTTTTTTGGAGAAACATTTTTGCTTTATCAGCATGTTAAATGAGGGCAGCAGCCTCTGGGCTTCTTGGCTCATGCCCACTAGTGTGGCCCTGCCCTACACATAGAGTGGAGTGCGATGATCGGGGCTCCACATTCTCAGCCTGCTAGGCAGTCAGTAGAGCCTTGAGAAGAGGGGCTCTGTGGATGAGGAAGCCTCCAAGCGTTCAGCTTACCTGATAGGAATTACCCACTGTAACTCAGATCTGGGGTGGCTGAAAAATGATGAGACTCGGTAGCCCTCTACTGGGATTTGACAGAAGAGAAAGCCCTGTCATCTTGGCCACACACACCTTGATCAGACAGATACTCTAGAACAATTGTGACTCAGGGGCCACATTCTCAATTGCCACTTAGATTTAAGTTTATTAGATTTTCTTGAGTAAGGGGCCAGGGTATGAGTCTACGTTTCTTTGTTAGATATATGCTTGCCCTCAGAACTTCCAGAGACTTTTTTTTTTTTTTTTGCAGAACCGGGGATTGAACTCAGATCCTTGCGTTTGCCAGTCAAGCGCTTATCCAACTGAGCCATCTCCCCGGCCCCTCCAGGGACTTTTAATGGTTTTTACAAGAGCAGCTTTCATTTGTTATGGTTGTTTTGCTACCGAGTAAGTCCACAGAGAGCTCCTCACAATGGAGTCTATGGTCTTACTTCTTAATTATTAATCTGAAGTAATTTATAATTTGGAACACAGATTCGACCCAGAGTGCAGGACCAGCATGGAACCCTTCAGCAGAACTCCCTGCAGAGAAGCTAGAGGCAAGACCCACCCAGCTGATTCAGGAGCAGAACATCTTGCCAGAGAGACACAAAGGGTTCAACTCTAACGCCTGCAGCAGAAAGAAGTGGAGCACAGCAGCCAGATCCAAACAACACCCACCTGGAGGAATCTGAGCTTTGTAGTTCCGGACCTGGTGCTAAGGTAATAACTCTATCTAAGCTCTACACCAAAGGTCAGAAGACAGTGGTATACAAAATGACAAAGAGAAGGAACAAAATGCAGTCTCAGGCCCCGAGTCCACCCAGTACAAATGCAGAAGACACTAGCACTGAGGAGACTGGAAATCACACACCAGATATCTCTGAAATAATAGCGTTGGCAGTAAAGAAACAATTGCAGAAAGGTATAGAAGAAATCAGATCAGAAATAATTTTGGAACTAAAAATTTAGTGAAACTACAATCAAAAAAGTACTAAGTGCTTCTAAAGAATACACTGATTTAAAAAAATAGAGCAGAATATAAAAATGACAGAACCCCTGAATAAGCAATTTAGGAAAGAAATGAAATCTATGAAACAGGTTCAAAGTGATACACAGGAAATTAAAACCTCAATCACAAGCTGGCAAAACCGTTTGAATGAAAGTGAAAATAGACTTTCTGAAAGACACCATTGTAGCTAGTGAAAAAGTAAGAAAAGATCTCTTTAAAACAACTAGGATGCAGGAAAAAATAATTCAATACCTGCAAGATGATGCAAAGATGAACAATGTGAGACTAATAGGCATCAATGAGAAGGAAGAAGTCAATACAAATGATATAAAAAGAATATGGGTAGAATAGCAGAAAACTCCCCAAATATGGGGCAACAATGTGACATACACATAACTGAAGCATATAGAACTCCAAATAACAACAACCCAATGAAAACCACACCCAGACATATAATAATCAAGATGCCAGAAATTCAGCATAGGAACAGTATACTAAAAGCCACTAAATGGGGAACTGCCCCTTAGCTCAGTTCTTTAAGTGGCTGCTTCAACAAAGCAGTCAGGCTCAGGTTGCTGTGGTTCGATCCCCACAACTCAATCCAGCCAAACCTGCCCTGAAGGCATTCAGAGAAAAAAAAAAAAAGAATAACAGCCGCTAAAGAAAAGAAACAGATCACATTTAAAGGAAAACCCATCAGAATAACGGCAGATTTCTCTCTTCACAAACCATCAAGTCAAGAAGAGCATGGAGCAAAGTACTTCAAGTCTTGCAAGAAAACAAATTCCAACCCAGACTGATATATCATGCAAAACTCTCTTTTCAGTATAATGGAGAAGTGAAATACTTCCATGACAAAGAATAACTAAACAATTTCATGATGACACAGCCAAGCCTACACAGACTACTAAATGATGTTCTAGAGGGGGAGCAAATTGATCACAGCCCCATGAATGAGAATGAAAAGAACCCACCATTGGGCAAACAAACACAGGAGAATAAGAGGTGTACAATAGCAGTCTTTTAGTTATTCTTTTGTGTTCAGCAGCAAAATATTTCCATCAGCACACTCTACAAATGGACTTCTCTTCCACTTGAGTCATGATTCCACCTGAGTCTACAGGGTGGATTTCAAAGAAATAGCTGTAGCTCAGTTCCACAAGTGATGCCTAGCCACCATTAACTGTCACGGTCATTATGTGTGTCCACAACACACTAGAACTTTGTGCGATATCCTATTCTCAAACTGTTAGAAGTGCCGGTCATTTACTTGCCATTCCAGTATTTCTCTTATGTTTTACTCTTAGTATTTCTTTGCTATCATGAAAAGTTTTTCTTAGTTCAATTGTTTTGAAACATTTAATTTTTAATTAATTAGTATTTAATTTTTGGAATATTGCTTAATCTTAATTTTTGTTCTAAGATTTATACTATACCTTTGACTTACAATTCATTTAAAAGACATTGTATGATATCGTCTCCTAGTATTAGAAACTCTAAACAATATATTTCCATTTTTTGTTGACTTTATATTACTTCTTCCCTGTCTTCTATACACACATACACACACATATATGGAAAAAAAATACGTGTATAACCCAACATAAGATTGGTACTATTTCATAGAAATCTGCAATGACCTTTAAATAAGGGTTTATTTAATATATTTTTTATATAGTCCTGCATAACTATCATATTGAGAGCTCTTTATTGTTCAT
>NW_004524646.1:3009057-3012884 GCF_000260255.1 Octodon degus
TTTTTTTTTTTTTAATGTATTTGGTATAGGGTCTCACTATGCAGCGGACTCATAGTGATCCTACTGTTTCAGCCTCCCTAGAGCTGGGATTACAGGTATGGGCCACAGTGCCTGGTCTAGGAGCCCTGCTGGATGCGCCCAGGGCAGGGCCGGCAAGGCAAGTGATACTGGGGATTGAACCAGGTCCTTGTGATTACCTAGTCAGGCGTTTAGACCACTGAGCTATCTCTGTGGCCTTGCTCAGTCTTTTATGTTCCTTCAGCTTTTTGCCTCAGTGCATACTCAACAGAAAGGAGCTGAGTGGTACTGTCAGTGTACACTCCGGGCAACTGATGTCTGAACAGAAACCTAGAGGGTCAAGGGCAGTCAAAGAACTCCTGAAAGAGAAGAATGCAGTGGTGTAACAAACAAGGGTTTGTGCTATCCTTTAAAATCTGCATCTAATATAGCCCACTACTTTGGAGGGTATGCAAACAATAATAACTGTAAGATATTAGACTGTCTGGTGTTTGTTCTATTTAGGTATGATAAGTGTGACCCTCATAAACAATGTTATGAAGTAGTAGGAGCTATTAAAATAACAATATAATCAACAGAGAAACTATCAGACTTGCCAGAAGAAACTGAAGCTTCTAGAGGTTAAATAAATTATCCAGGGATGAACATTCTTATTAAGTGGAAAACAAGGATGATGAACATGAACAGTGTGACCCTAGAGACAGGGATTTCGTGCACTATTGGCAAAAGGCTCTTTTCCTCTTTCAGGGCTTTACTGTTGTTTAGTATTTACAGCTCTCAGGCAGCTGGTTTTGCCAGTTAAGACCACTATTCTGTCCCTCTGTCATTTATATGACATAAAACCAGTATTTCTATACATTTTATCATAAAATTTTACTATCATAGGGGCTTTGGTCATTTACACTTTGGAAAGCTCACCAGAATGTCACAGAAGTCAAAAGCAAATACTCTATGGGTATCATACTGAGTTGCTTCTCTTGTTTTTTTCTTTTCTGGCCAGAGCAAACAATGAATTTCAACCTTTTTCAGAATGTGCAAAGCTAAAATTATCATTGACAAGTTTAAGAGCACAGAACTTAAAAGCAACAATTAATGTCTTATAGTAATGGAATCTAGGATGTTTTCTTTAAAAAAAGGCTTCGGCAGGAATATCTACAACCTTCCAAAAATCTCTTTAATCTTTCCTAAGAGGTTGTTTTGGAGACTTACGTTCATTGTTCTTGTCACAGACAAGGACTTCAAATTGT
Source organism: Octodon degus (assembly GCF_000260255.1). Classification (NCBI taxonomy): domain Eukaryota; kingdom Metazoa; phylum Chordata; class Mammalia; order Rodentia; family Octodontidae; genus Octodon; species Octodon degus. The sequence goes on from NW_004524646.1 coordinate 3,010,323, forward strand.
CTACAGATCACATATCATCAAATGTTTAGCTATGAGAAACAATACAGATCGAGGACAGTGATCCACAAATCTCACTTAGCACACTACTATGGTTTTGAACAAGGAACCAGAAAGCTACAAATTTTAATGTCACTGTTTTGGAGAAATTATACTCTGTCATCTTGCTCTACAGGGCTCTGGTAGGACACCTGAAGAGTGGTGTGAAACAGCTCCCTGGCTTTAGTGTAGGAAGGCTGCCAAAAACTGTTAGAAGGAAGTTCTGTTGGAGAAGTTATCCTTACTTTTTAAATTTTTTTACATAATGTTATTGAGAAACAAATAGCAATGAGACAGTTTCAAACCAAATTGGTAGGACAGTTTCAATAATTAACACATTGCATACATTCCTCCTTGTGGCTAATTGCTGGACAAGATGCGGACATGCTATCCTATTTAGAAACACCAACAGAACAAATCCCTCTAGTCATTAAGAGAATGTAACTATGGATCTATCCTAAGCACTTTGAATACACAGAAACAAAACGGACATCCATCTGTATACCCTTTTTTTGTAAAGTTCTGTTATTTGAATATTATAGGTGTGTAAACTCAGCAAAATATTCTAAAAGAGTCCAGTAGCCCATAATAGTGTTGGGTCTTCCATTTGACCGGCAATATCAGAAATTGTTGACCTGAGTTCCCTACAGCTCAACATAACAGCATAGCTTTACTTCTTATGTTTCGTTTTTATACTTTTCTGCTGGATGGTTAAGACCAAGGTAAAGCAGGACCTATGCAACAAGAGTTGTAGCTTTTGGGTCTCATAAGGTCAGTGAAATCCCTCAGGATTTATCCTGAGATCCTGTACCTCAGATTGTAGAACCTTTGTCAGTGTCAGGCATGTGGATGAGTCACGGCCATTGCTTGGCCAATGTGCTCTCTGTGAAAGCCTGAGAGAATGTTTTCTCTTCATGTGACTCTCCTTAGGCACACTCTACATCATCGATCACTTTCCTCTTTGGCCCCATAATCTCCTTGATCAGAAAATCTGTGACACTACCAAGTTACATGACGTTAGAGTTCAAGTTCTCATATGTCCTGAGTCTTAATTGACCTTGGAAGGCTAGGGCCAAAATGTTGGCTTTCCTTGCGGCCCTCCATTTTCTCTAATTTTGGTCTGCAAACTTAGATTGTTAACCATCCAGAAGACAGGGTTATTGTTATTACCATACAACCCAGGCTGTTAAACTTGACCTCACTATCTGTCTGAATATCAAACATCTTAGGCATAACATGTAACAGGTATTTTTCATCAAATATTGGTATGTTGAACTTTAAGTACCTACAGAATATGATGAAAAACATTTAAAAAATAGAATATATTTTTTAAAATAGGCATAAAGAATTATATACTTCTTATGTTTACACGTAAGTGCAAAAATCTAACCATATACAACCTTGAAGCAGGACAGTCCCACAATATTTCTTTTCCTGTCTCTTGCTTTCATTCACTACTCCCTTCTTTTTGAACAAGCATCTACCCGAGAGACAGCACAGCAGCAACTGGCATGTCATGACAAGGAGTCCATATTCAGAAGACCAGAATGACAGGCACTCCAAGCATGAAACTACTATTACAAATTACCATCTTCAGTGCACCTGCTTATTTTACAGCTATCAGTATATATAGTTAGTCAGGGTGAGAATCTTTCCAATTATCTGCTAGATACAAAAATCTTCTGGAGATTCTCAGGATCATTGCCTTGCCCATCTTCTACATATAACTGTATGGCTTGACATTGTCATGTTTCCTAGCTCCTCTCCTTTCCCTCTCTTGATTAGTGAGTCCTTGAAATCCTGCTTTCTTTTTACTTCTAGTATACCTTTCTATTTGTATTTCTTCTTTTGAGTTCTTATACTAGGGAAACTATACAATATTTATAAATGTGTGTCTGGTTTATTTCACTCATGAGTATATCTTCAAGTAGCATCCACTTTGATATAAAGGCTTCGAGTTTATCATTCTTAATAGCTGAATAATACTCCATTGTGTAAAAATACCACATCTTTTTCAACCATTCCTCAGGTGATGAGCATCTCGGTTGTTTCCAAGATTTGCCTATCACAAATTGTGCTGCTATAAACATAGGCACACATATATCCCTATGATATGATATTTTCAGATCCTCTGGGAAAATTCCTAGTAGAGGAATAGCTGGTTTAAGTGGGATTTCCAGTCCAACTTTTCTTTCTTTTCCCATTATTTTATTTATAAACAAATATCAATGAGACAGTTTCAAATCAAATTGGTAGGACAGTTTCAACAATCAACACATTGCATACAATCTTCGCAGTGGTTAATTGCTGGACAAGATACGGACATGATATCCTATTTACAAACACCATCAGAACAAATCATTCTATTCATTAAAAGAATGTAACTATGTATCTATCCTAACCACTTTGAATACACAGATAAAAAATGGACATTCACCTGTATACCTTTTTTCGTAAAGTTCTGTTATTTGAATATTATAGGTGTGTAAACTCAGCAAAATATTCTAAAAGAGTCCAGTAGCCCAT
>NW_004524646.1:3022639-3045869 GCF_000260255.1 Octodon degus
CTTTGTTGTAGATCTTTGTTGCAGTTATAACCTTAGCACCTACTGAAGTTCAGGTGCAGATCTACAAAGTTTGGATTTATCCAGCTGTGCCTCGCTTGGGTCTGGCCTCTGTGCTCAGCTCCTTCCTGCTGCTGCCCTTGGGGGTGAACCTGTTGTACCCCTCTGGCAAGATGTTCTGCGGACTCGCTGGGTGGTTCTGTGCCCTACACCTGAGTCTGGAGGGGACAAGGTGGAGTAGAAGGGAGAGGCAGTTCTCCCACACACTCACCGGGCCAGGACTAGGAATGGATCTGGGGGTTCCCGGAACACAACAGAAATTTGTACTCTGTGGGCGGAATGTGTGTGTGGAGTACTATGGAGTGATGGGGGGCATCCCGAAAGGGTGAAAGAGGGTGTCACCCATGCTGCGCCTGGGCTGGGACCAGTAGGTCATGCCAGCACAGGGTAGCCAGAAGCTCTCCCACACACTTACCAGGCCTGGGCTAGGACTGGATCTGGGGGCTCCCAGAACATGGCAGAAATTCCTAGGCAGGGTAGGGGAGGTGCTGCGGAGTGGTGGGGGAATCCCAAGGGGGTGGAAGAGGGTCTCACCCACGCTGCACCTGGGCTGGGACCAGTAGGTCCCACTGGCAAAGGGTAGCCAGAAGCTCTCCCACACACTCACTGAGCCTGGGCTAGGACTGGGTCTGGGGGTTCCTGGAATGCGGCCTGACTTACTTTATAAATGAAGCTTTTCCTGATACAATTTTAAACTCAGAAAAGCTCCCTACTCCTAAATACTTCACTGAGGCATTGCCTAAGATATTCTCTCATATAACTGCACATAATTATCAATAGCAAAACCATTAACTCTTCTAAAAATGCTATTATCTAATCTATATTCCCTACTCCAATTTTGTTATCTGCCAAGTAATGCTCTTTGTAGTCTAGTCTTTTCCAGTCCCAGATCTAGTTCAAGATCACAAAGTACATAAGAATCATGTGTATTTTTTTTCTGAACCTTTTTGTCTTTCTTGATCTAGATATCTGTGAAGAGAATAGGCTTGCAATTGTTTGAGGAAACCCTCAAAATGGTTTTTATGTTTTCTCAGGATTAGATACTGTAGAGGCTGATACATTGTGTCAACCTGGCCGGATGGCTCACGGGCACTTACAGCTGGTGGGGGTCCCGCCCTGGGGCACAATTGGTTCTGCCCCCAGAGTGACTCAGCACAAACAGACCATATAAGAGGCGGAGGAAGTGGTCGATCTTCCACTTCATCGGAGGAGGAGCTTCACTCTGCATTCGGCTTGGACTTCATCACCTGGCTTGCAGCGCAGACTCTTCCACCTCTGGCTTGGATACTTCACTTTCCGTCGCAGACTCTTCAGCATCTGTCACAGACTCTTCAGTCTTCCCTTGCAGACCCATCAGCTGACAAATAGAGACTTGCACAGAGCACAGCTGTGAGCTTCAGACCTTGAGACTGAACTCCTCAGTCTGGGGTGTGCAGACGCCCTCTGCACACTCCCCCATCTGACTCTGTGGCTGACTGTAGTAAGCCAATCTTGTAATTCCTTATACATTGTATATCTTGTGTTAATATCTGTTCCTCTAAGTAAAACCCTGACCAATACAGATACACATTATTAATTCCTGGAAAAAATACCAAGGAAGTGATCTTACTTTCCTTGGACCATATCAGAAACCATGGACTTTCATTTTCGCAGCATCAATAGCAATTTGGATCACATCATTAATATGGAATCAGTCCTTCAGATAGTGTCTGCCATTTTCTCTACAGTAAAGTTACTATGTTTTCCTTCTTTTATAATCAACTGGCAAGTTGGGGGAAGATAAATTGAGGCTGTAAAAATATCTTGCTCTCATCAAAGTCTCGCTTATTTTAGCATCAAGTGATTTTTTCAATCACTCCTTCGCTGTGCTAGCATTCTTCCATAAGAACTTTCCTGTCACCCTCACTTATTGTACTTTCATACTTCCTAACACAAGATTTTCAGGCATTTTGTACTTTTCCAGGTTTCATTTTAATAAAGCCAACACTGATGGATTACTATCACTTTATTAATAAGCACTTTCCAGACATTATTCCATTTAAGCCAGGTAAACAGGCTAGGAAAAGGCCTGAAAAGCTAAGAATTGTATCTGGGGTCCTGTGGCTAGGAAACAGTGAAACACAGAGCTGAACTCAAATTAGTACTCAAATAGAGAACAGGGAAAGAAAAACATATAATCACAGACGAGTATGCAGATTACATAGGGTAGCCAGAGCACAAGAGGAAGGGACTGAGTGGGAAAGGCTGGCTACAACTGAGAACAGATTGTTCTAGAAGCTCAACTTTGGAGTTAAGACTATATCTTTTATATTTTTTTGGTCTTTTTGAGACAGGATCTCACTATGCAGTTCAGGCTGGCCTTGAACTTACTATGTAGCCCAGGGTGGCCTCCAACTCACAGTGATTCTCCTGCCTCAGCCTCCTGAGTGTTGGGATTATAGGTGTGAGCCACCCCACCTAACATATATCATTTTTAACTAAATGGAAATCGTTGGAAGACTTTTAAGTAGTGATATGTCCCACTTATGGCTATGTGGTAGGAAGAGCAATTAAGTAGTAACATAAAGGACAAAATGGAAAGGATTGAGAGAGTCAAAAAAAGTTAAAGCTGTTTCTCTCTCTCTCTGTTTCTCTGCTATTAAAAATAAGCTGCTTTTCCTAATATACCAAATAAATCAATACATGTGGACTAAAATGTATAGAAATGAAATCATATGTTTCCTCCCATGCGGGCCATATGTTCTTAGGCACCTCTGACAAAAATGACAACCCATCCCTTGAAGGGTTCTTGCAGGGAATCAAAGTGATAATGTATGATAAATACAAAGAGTAGTCTCTGACATCAAAGTAAATGTGTCCTACAAAATCTAAATATTATATTAAGAAATATTTGCCACCTTAGCCTTTGTGGTCCTGGATACAGGAGTCTAAGATTTTCTGGCCTGCAGACAACCATCGTTTGTATTGACATTCTCATTCTTATGATAACTTTGTTAGATAATAACTACAATAATTGGGCTGGTGAGATGGCTCAGTGGTCTAAAGCACCTACTTAGAACAAGCTAAGCAATAGCACAGGGACCGCGGTTCAATCCCCAGCACCACATGCCAGCCAGCCTCGCCCCCCTGGTGGGCTGAACTGGCCACACACACACACACTAAATAAATAAATAAATAAATAAATATTAAAAAAAAATAACTACAATAATTAAATTTTTATATACATGTATATTTCATTCACATGGGTATAGCTTGGTAGATCTCATTCTTAAAATTAAATAGTTGAGTCAAATGTAATTAGATATTAAATTTTGATAAATGCTACTAGCTTTTGAAAATTCTTCAAAAAAACTGAAGCCATTTACGTCCCACACCAACAGTGAATGAATGCCTTAAGAAAACTAACACTTGTTATCAATATTTCAAATCTTGTCATTCTAATAGGCAGTTTTAAGGTACAGAGATTTTTAAGATACAGGAGAAAGAAGAGGGGAAGAAAATGTGAGTTTGCCATTGCTGGACCTCATATATTTTCCGTAAGTAGGACAAATCATCTCAACAGTGATGGAGCTATAGGTTTGAGGAGCAGTGGAGGTAGGACAGCTCCTGCGTAACTCAAGAGAACTGAACTGTTCAACCTTCCACAAAGTTCTGCTGAGGATGTCAGCATGAAGTGCGGGTAAGACTCAGGAAATACATTCTGCTGATGATTAAGAAAGTGACTGCAATGTCAGGTGAGGAGGAAGGGAAGAGGGTGAGCAAGAGCGTTCAGCACGGCAAGTTAGTAAGGATGCACACGGAACTCAAGTCATAGGGCAAGGAGCAACGGGAAAGGCTGGACTCAATGAGGATTAAAGAAGCTCTTGGGGAGTGTGCAAAAGCGGGGAAACAGATTACAGTCAAAGAAAAAATCTGACACTGAGGTCTTAGAGGTGTGACTGGTTGGACTGATAAGGCCCAGAATGCAGCTATGCTTTGAATGGGTAATGTGAAGTGAAAGTCAAGGTGACAGAGGTCAAAGAGGCTTGGCTTGGTGTTGAACTAGTTACTAATATTGTACGAAAATTGTAGAAGATGACAGAAGGAAACTGGAAAACACAGAAACCAATCTTGATGAATAAGTCGTAGGAAAGGCAAGCATCCTAGGAGTCAGTTAGCTGCAAGACTGAGTGGAAGTTACTTATATAAAAGATCATGCAGGGCTGGGGAGATAGCTCAGTAGAATAAGTGCTTCCCTGGCAGGCTCAAGGGCCTGAGTTCAACCCGTGGTTCTGCCAAAAAAAAAAAAGTCATGCAAAAGCAGCACTCCGTTGAGAATTTTTTAAAATGATGTTTAACTATCATCACTTTGTTGAGTACAAGATGCAGGACATGAAGACGCATGACCTTCTGTGAAAGGGAGCAACTAGGGAAGAACAGCCTCTGTGGACAGGATTTTGCTTGGGAGGAAAGGACACAGCATATCTGGTTACAATTCAGGGCGCTTGTGCATACAGGCCTACTCCAGGAACATAACAGGAAGTTAGCAGAAGACGATGGGAGAAGGCTGTGTACGTAAGAAGAGAAAGAGATAAAATGTCTCAAAGCTCCTACATAGTGGGTGCACAAAGATGAAGCTTTATAGAGAGTACAACTTCCCCTCCACACTACCACCAAAGTTTAAAGTTAAACATCTCATGTTACTTAAGTCTGAATATAGTACTTTTCAGTTCTTGCATTACTTTTCAGTTGCTCTTTGCAGATCAAAAGAAAGACTATTTCTACCAGCGCAAAGTAAGGCTGCATTAGAATCACCCCTGTGGATAAGTACGGAGCCCTCCAATGGCTGTATTAAGCCACTGGACTTGAGGGCAGTTTGCCAAACTGAAAAGGCTGATACCTTGGTACTCTGCAGACTGTGCCTTTCACTACTATGCAACTTGCTCAAGATCAGTCAATAAGCAACAGAGCTGGAATTAAAATCCAAATGCATCTGACTCCGAATCTGAAGTCCCTTCCCGATCTGACCTTACCCCATGGCTGCTGGGCGCTCTTTGCTGTGTTCACCTTTGCCTGTTCAGTAGTTCCGGAGTGCTCTACATAACTTCCTGTCTTCAGGCTGTCACACACACTGGATGAATCCCTGAGCTAGGCTGTTGTTTCCTATTTCCTCTGTTTTCTCAGCTAAGGACTAATTTTTCCGGTGGTTACAGTTTAAATGTCACTTTTCCAGGAAGGTCTTCTCTGAGAAGCATGATTAGATTTAGCTATCTTCATTAGACTTACACTCTCTTTAATAACCTTCACATTCATGTACTTATTTCAATGGCAATTAGTACTACTACCTTTTTTTTTTTTTTGCGGTACCAGGGATCAAACTCGGGACCTTGTGCATGCCGGGCAGGAGCTTATGGTATATTACTTCAATATCTATTTCTCTTTTAAAATGTAAGATTTAAAGGACAAGAATACCTGGTTGAGGTATCTTACTAGATCTAAGCACCTGGTACATAATAAGTGGGCAAATATTTGTAGTGTGAATAAAAACTTATTACTAGGTTGGTACTTATCGTATCAGTATTTCAAAGACACCTCTAGGAAATATACATAATGAACTTGCAGAAATTGAAGTCACATAATTTTTCGGAGGATTCACCATTTATCCCCCCACTGTTGATTTCTATAAGGGACTCTTGTGGCTATCAGGCCATGTACTATGGAAAAAAGGGCTTCATCTGCAAGTTTGTGTGAAGTGTGCATCTTATTCTCAAGCAACAGCCTTTTACGAATAAGCAGTTATTTTAGTATGGTGGTGCATCAATATGGTCTTGTAGAAAGTATTCTAAAATTGTAGACTTTACTGTATCAGATTCTTTATTGTTCCTTAAAGATTAGTTTCCTAATTTATCAGAATTATACTGTTTTATTTTAGACCACAATTTTGCCATATTAGGGGCATAATTTTTATCTTAATGATACCTAATTTTATACAGGTATTACCACAGATTTCATTCTATTGTTACACTCATTCATACTTCATTCTGGATACAGAATAACACACTGTATGTGTGTACATGTGTGTTCTTGTGTTTATATGTGGGAAGATTAGAGGACAGAAGTAGCTTTTAAATTAGTAAATTTGCTTTTTAAAACATTGAATTACCCCTGAGATTTCAAATAGAAGATACCTACAAAACAAAAGTACTCACATAATACTAAAATGTCTTACAGGATTAACAGGGTAAAAAGGGCATCTGATTTCAACCAAAATTATTCTGAAGCATTTACTATTTACATTGGAGTATTTCAAAACAAACGATCAGGTGTGTAAGGTCACTTGTAGGTACTGATTTTCTCTACTTGCCTTATTAAAATAAATGGTGAGATGCCCTTGTTTTAAAACAGCAAGAATACAACAAATTCTCTGTCAAAAATGAACACGCATTATTACTTCTGCACAAGTGACTTGATTTGGTAAACCCAGAAATTTCTCCACTGCCCTGTAGTCTATGCGCTTCTGGTAACAGATGGAGGAACTGAGTTCCACTGGCTACAGAGTGCAGTCCTGCTGAAAACTAGAAACAGCCTCCAGCACACCACCTGCAGACAGGGATGCAAAAGGAGACTCATGGGGAGGGCAGTGAGCCTCCTTAGGGCCTTGATCATGAAATCTTGGGCCAGCTGTGTTGGGGGGAGTGCGCAGCAGAGCTGACGGCAGAAACCCTACATCCCCTGCTTTCACAGAAGCAGCTCTGCTCTGCTTTCAGTCTCCAAACTCCCATAGCTCCTAGTACCAACTCTGACCTCCACACAGCTAATTTCTCTCTCTCACAGACTCAGAATTTCCCATGTTGTGGTAATTCTTTCAATGGCATCTTTCAGCTCATTAAAATCATAGTGAGGCTCAAGAGTATGTATGTATGTGATGTATGTATGTTTGAATCTGTCCTGTGAATTACTCATATTTGCTTCAAAGTAAGGAAATTCCTGCGTTACTATCCATTCTGTCACACTGGTGAGGGCAATGTGAACCATTCTGTTGCCATCGCAGCAAAAAGAATCACCTCTGCAAGTTTTGAGATGAAACTAATAATCAAAAGTGAAACTTTAATGCTTTAAATACCTTTTGACTTCTATTGAAATGGTGACTCATGATGACAGAACTGTCTAAGAGACTGGGTGGCATTCATGGTTGAGAGTGTTCCTTGGTATCACCTTTATGAAACATGTTTGTGATTTGCTTCTTTAATATCTTATGAATTGCAATGATTAATCTGACAGTTTATTACAGTCATAGATCAGCTAGTGTTTTGACAAAATCACCACTAATAAAGATTGTTGAAATAAGTGAGTTCTGAGAAAGAGAGAGATAGAGAAGATGAGAAGGTATTTTTTTCTATCAACTATAACCACATACAGGTATAGAAAAAAGTTATGAAAGGAGAAGCGGTCTTTATACTACAGGATTTAGAAATATAAAGAAAAATCCATCAAATCCATATGACATGATAGATATAAATTAAAACAGAACATTAAAGAATTTTAACACTGTAGAAGTTTCTAAAAACCAAAAATGTGACTTACAACAAATGAGTGTGGAGCAGAGTTCAACAAATGGACTGATCCAGTCCATTCTTGTTTTGTGAATAACATTTTACTGGATGTCCCCAAGCTTACTCTTACTCCTGTCCATGGGCAAAGACAGAGTAAGGCCTATAAACCTAAGGTATTTACCACGTGGCCCTTCACTGGTCAGAAAAAAGTACTGTCTACTGATTGAGAGGGTGGCAAATGGACTGACTATAAATGAATAGGAACACAAAGCATGTAGGTAAAGACTAATGCAAACTCAGTTCTGTGAGAAATTCTAGAAATGCTAGTCTGCTCTAACCAGCTACTAAACACAAGTATCACAAGTAAGGATCTCACAAGATACTGCTATCATAATTATCATTTGGAGAAGCATATTTTATCCTAGTGGAATAAACCCTGTCAAAAGTCATCAATAGGGAACCATGAATACCAAAAGGAGCTAACGCCAGCCTACACCTTATTCTCTATTACTGCTCCCACAACATCTTAAAAAATAGCAAGAATAATTGCAGACCTCCATGACCTACTCCAAAAGTAAAAGGTAAAGCAAATACTCCAAACACAGCATGGAGCAGGCTGAGCAGAAATGGGGGTGGGGGGATAAGCACACTGGGAATGTAAGAAAATACAGTTAAGTTAGCAGGATATAAAGTTAATCTATACAATTTAATAACTTTCAGTTATTATTTAGAAGAAACAGTGGAAGAGAATGACAGAATATATAAAGTTAACAAGAAATATGGTAAGAAGAAAATGGTAAAAATCACTATAGGTCTCAGAAGTAGATTTGAACAGACAAAGACATATCATGGTTTTAATCTTTAGTCTTAGTGGTTTCAGTCTGAGTGTGTGGGAGAGGATGGCCCACCCCTAATGGGACAATGAGAAGTCTCACAAGGGCAATACAAATAATCCCAAACCCCGTTCATCCCTTAGGGACACATGCAAATCTAACCATTAAGACCTTGTGCACCTCCAGCCACAGTTTCCCTGTGTTTCTATCTTATGTGCTGACTCCCTCAAGGGCCCAGCCCTGTCTGCACACCATATTTCTACCTAATTTAGCTGTCTATAATATTCCCCCTTCTGAAGGAGTATCTCTAGCTGCAGTATGGAGAGAAGGGGCATAGTTTCTATCTCATTGCTTCAAGCTGAGAAGATTTGGTGTGGAAAACCAGTTAGGGGCCTTTTCCAAACAGCTAATCCAATGGGCTTTGTTTAGAAATCCTGTTTCAGTTAGCAGGCATAAACTCCCTTTATAAGGTCAATCTAGTGAATCTCACTAAAAGGAGTCTAACACATTTGTCATCTATCTGCATGAACACTTGGAGTCTGGCAGCATCTAGGCAAGAATAAACAAATTTTCCAAGAAATTAAAGCATGTATAATCAAAATATGAGTGCTAGAATGCAAAGGCAAGTTGGGGAAAAAGCTATGTCCAGAAACTGCTCTTAAGTGGAACAGGGCCTGTAACAGGCGGCTGCTAGACCCCTCCTCTAATGGAGTTATCTAAAAGTCTGATACTTCTTGTGCTAAGTCCTTCTACCTTTAGCTATAAAAACATGGAGAGTCCAGTGGTTTTGAAGGACAATTTTATCTAAGGAATTTAAAGACTTGCTGAGCCTTTATGGATTCCACTGTAGTTTTTCTTTAATGCACCATAGCAGTGGTCAGCTACTGGTGTACCTGGAAACTTCCAGGAGAGGTCAGTGAATGGAGTCCCTTTTTACATCTAGCCTTTATTACCACGGCATTATTTTCATACATCTTTTGGTTATACTTTTCTGCTGGGTGTTTAAAACCAAGTTAAAGTGAGACCGTGTTAATCAAAATTAGGTTTCTTATAATTTGATATTATATAAAACACACAATATTTCCTATGGTATATTCCAGATCAAAATGCTTAATTTCAGTTTATCAAGTCTTCAAATCTGTCTTCTCAATTATTAGAATTCAGCAGAGCATGAATAAGCTAAAAGACACTACAGCAACACAATCAAGTAAGCATTCCTAGTTTGCACAAACCAGTTGGCCAGGCCTACTGCTGTATGCACCCCATGTGCTCAGGAGACTGAGGCACAAAGATCACTTGAATGCAGGAGTTTGAGAACAGTCTGGGCAACATAGTGAGATTCCATTCTCTCCCCTCCAAAACTCCTCCAAGAAACAGAAAAAAAAAAGAAAAAGTTATAAAGGATAATTATGTGACCATTAGTGATGTCTGAATATGGGTTTATGTGATAGATGGCCATAATTTCTTTTTTTTCCATAATTTTATTGAGAAACAAATAGCAATGAGACAGTTTCAAACCAAATTGGTAGGACAGTTTCAATAATTAACACATTGCATATATTCTTCCTAGTGGTTAATTGCTGTACAAGATGCGGACTTGAGATCCTATTTACTAACACCATTAGAACAAATCCCTCTATTCATTAAGAGAATGTAGCTATATATCTATCCTAACCACTTTGAATACACAGATAATGGCTGTAATTTCTTTGCAGTTTCCCTCCTAACATGAAAACAGGTGGTCAGGTGTGGGCTGGAGGCTGGGTGAGTTCCAGGACTTCGTCTCAGGGCCCTTGCATTCTGTCTCTACCTTTGCCCCCTTGACTGTCTTCATGAGCTGTGCTCACATTACCAGGCTATGAAGAAGCCGATCTATGGGACTGGAGGATGACAGGCCATGCGTAGAGAGAGCTGAGATTGCCCACCAACAGCCTGCACTGACTGCCAGGTCTGAGAATAAAACCACCTTGGTCCTTCTAACCCAGCTAACTGCTGATAACACCATGTGGATAAGCCCGGGGTAAGCCAGCAAGTGTGAGAAAATAAATTATTGTAGTTTATACTAAATTTTAGTAGTTTGTTATACAGCTTCAATTTATTTTGGAGACGGGGTCTTGCTTGTGTTTCAGGCTGATGTTGAGCTCACTATATAGCCCAGGATGGCCTTGAAGTCACAGCAATCCTCCTGCCTCAGACTCCTGAGTGCTAGAATTACAGTAGTGTGCCATCATAACTGGCTCTGGTCAGCTACAAATTTTATAACTGGGGATTAAATGAAGTGAAAATTTATTAGCTGGGAATGACAGATGTAATTAACTAAAAAAAACTAATTACAAATAATATGTACATGACACTCTCATTTTGATAAACTATGCAGGTACACAGACATACAGAAAATATTTAGTAGGACAAATACTATTATTGTACATATATTCAGCTTAAGATAGTGTCACATCCCAATAAGCCCACTGTAAGTTAAGAATATAGTAAGTTGAAACTGCAGTTAGTTTACCTAACTTACCATCCTAGCACACAGTTTACTGACAGTCTCGGCTGTCAGTGATCGTGGCAGTGGCTGGGTGCTGCAGCTCGTTTCCACTGCCCAGCACCAAGCAGACTGGACTACACGTCATTAGTCTGGGAAAGTTCAGAACTCTGAAGTGTAGCTTCTACTGAATGTGTTATTCTGTTTCCACTAGCCTGAAGGTGAAAGATGCCAAGTCAAGCCATCTTCTGTCATGGACTGTTGTAATAAGGTAAACTTTGTGTAATGAAAATATGTTTTTATTTTCTTTCCTACATCTTTTATATACACACCTGGTACTTTTGCAGTAACAGAATATTTTTTATAATATGTCATTCACTTTAAAAACAAGATCTGTCTGTAAGTACTACTGAATGCCTAGCAAAGTTTTTGGAAAAATGGATCACTCTGCAGTAGAGTGCTGCAAACAATCACTGAAGCAGAAAAATAATTTATAATCAAGTCCTGTTCTGCATTTCTGAAAAGCTTTCTTCTTTTAAGTTGAAAACAACTATCATGGACATACACAAAGAGAAATTGTGTCAAGTTAAGTCTATGTGGGCAGAAGGGCATGTTTTCTACAGCACTCCACTTGTTACCAAATGAATAAGCTGTCGCACCACAGTGAATTCTTGAGCTGGCACAGAATGGGTTTTCTTGTTTTGCTCTGTATCTGTTTATCTATGGACGACTGATAAGGAAGGAAAAAGGCAGTAGCATATAGCAGATATATGAAAGAGGCAAAATGAAAGACAAGTGGTTTTATTCACTGGACCCAGATGCTACCATTAGTGGGGACAGGACAGGAAAGCTGTTTCCCTATATACAGACATACAGATAGCACCAGGATTTCACAATGAGCCTGAAGTGTAACTCCATGGCTGAAAGAGAAAGCAAATGTAGGTACCATTAAATGAAAACCTAGCTTTCAAATGAGATCATTTAACTCAATAGCCAAATTTGTATAAAAAATTTGTTTATACTGCTACTAATAAAAAAAAAGGAGGAAGCAATATTTGGCCAATAAAAACCAGACTTTGGAATGAGTCAGACCCAAGTCTCAATTTTAATTTTTAAGGTTATGCAAGATTTGTAACTTCAGGACGCGCAGCCTCCAGATGGGAGGATCCTGCGGTCTTAGGTGGGTCATGGATACTGAGGTCAACTCAACAGAAGGATGTGCTTACTACAAGCACCCAGAAACAGTTCATGCTTCCAGAGCAGGATGTGAAACTAGCTTAGCTGAACTGCACTACAGTTTTAGGAGAGAATTATAACACAGACATACAAATTAACTTAGCAAGGGGCCATGAAATAGTCAATGGTGGCACGGTATACTAGAAGAACTGCCATGTACTTCTTGAAGGCACAGAAAATGGTGTAACTTTTCTACAGAGTTATCTGGCAATGTATGTTGAAGACTTTCCTAAAGATCACCACCAGCAGTCCAACTGGGAAAGAAACCAAGAGCCTACGTGGGAAAAGGGGATGACCCATGAGTTGACTGATTAGTGGCTGCTCCCTTTGTAGTCCAGCTTTCTGACAGGAAATGAAGAGCATCTGTAGGAATACAAATTTTTGTGTTCCTTTTTATTTCCCACCATTATTGGTTCCTATAAAATTGCCCCCTTGTCAGCCCAAACCTGTACATTCCTGAGAGTTCCTAAAGTAGAAATCATGGCCCACTTCACCATTCAGCTCCTTGCAAGAGAATAATAACTTTTTTATGATTAACAATGGAGTATGTAATAGAAGCACATGAGCGTCTTCAAATTGGAACGTCTCCAACCCAGACAATGTACATTGTTCAAGGAAAGAAAAGAACAATAATTAAAACATTTCATTTCTTCTAAATTTCATTTCTTCTAAAGGAAGTCTGTTGTCCTTTGAGTGAGTTGTAACTCAAGACCTGGGAAAAAACGTTCTCATCAAAAGTATAAAAACAACTGACACCTACCTAAGATGAGATGAAGTTTAGTTTCTGTCTGGAAGGCATAGTGCAATGTCACCAAAAATGGCGACTGCCTAATGTGCTCCAAGACTTGTCGCTCTGTCCTTGTATGCTCTGTGGTTTTGGCCTTTTGAACAATTGTTGCCTTCTTCAAAACTTTCATGGCATACAACTTTCCAGCATCATGACCACTTACTTTACGAACTAGAAACACTTTTCCATAAGCTGAAAAGAAAAAGAAAAGAAAAAGGATTAAAACACTGTCTAGGCAGAGTAGTAATTTATGAAAGTAAAAATTCAAATAATGTACACCACCTACTCATTAAAAGAAAACATATCCTTGAGACTGTTTCATACAGTTCTTTGACAGAGTTCTTCAACTTTGTACCACACATACTTCAAAGTCTGGCACTTAGTGCTTACATATCTAGCAATGTTATGTTTTTACGCTTTAAGTTTTACTCTCTCCTCAATATTTTTAGCTGTAGAAAACTGGCTGTTATTATGGTTAGCTAACCATAACAATTTAATTCAGGAACACCTAGGACATTTAATCTCTCTCTCTCTCTCTCTCCCTCTCCCTTTCTCCCTCTCTCTCTCTCTCCCTCTCCCTCTCTCCCTCTCTCCCTCTTCCTCTCATGTCTTTCTCTTGTTCTTAATAAAAATCTCATATAAATCAAGTACCTCAAGTATTCTTCTATACTTACCAAAAAAAAAAAAAAAAAAAAGCCTAAAGCAATATATTTAACATCATATAAAGGAAATCTCTCGCCTTAACAAACATCCTATATTTCGAGCAATACATAGACGCTCCTTTATGTCTCTGGGCAGCATTCATGGCTTACTGGGTCAGGCTCTGCATATCTTCCCTAGGCAAGGACTCTGTAGGACACACTGCTGAGTGTGGGGTCAATCTCCAGGTGGAAGGATGGGAGCCTTGTGGGCACCATGCCTCACAGGGCAGAGCAGGTTTCTGCATTTATTTTCCTAGAGAAAAGGCATAGGGCAGGAAGATGTGAAGGAAAAGGGAGGAGGACAGGCAGGCTAACAATAATAAGCCCTGCAAGAGGGAAGAGCTAAGTCCCTAATTTATACCAAATGTTTAAATTCTCCAGTTAATCTTTTGAAAAATGCAAATGCCTCTTAGAAGGGGTAAGCAAATTTTCACTTTAAACATGAGTTGCTTTAAGGTCTTGGGGTAGCTCTGTGGAAGAATACTTGTCTGGCATGCATGAGGCTCTGAGTTCAAATCCAGAACCAAAAAAAAAAAAAGTTAAATGTTTTAATCAGATCAGTCTTGAATGTTCTGAGTCTTAGGCAGACCATTCCATCCACAGCCTCTATTCATACTTACTGCACATAATTCTATTATATCCACCCATTAGAATAAGAGCTTTATGGGAAGGGCACTTATACTCTGTATATTATTCAGTTAAGTGCTCTGGGAACTGAATTAGCACCAATGCGTGATGTGCCATAGGTCAGTGCTCGACTGTACTGACTCCACGGAGGACAGCCAACATCAACAAGGACTTGCCGAGGCCAGACTCCTTCTACACACCGATTTACTTCTTCATACCCCAGTCAGCAAAGTTAGCACTTTGAGTAATTCGAATGCACACATGAGGGAAAGAGTTCAGAACAGAGAAGGAACTGGCCAAAGGACCAGAGCAAGAGGCAGAACTAATCTGAAAACAAGAAGTGCAACTCCATAAGAATGCTCTTATCCATAGTAAAATTAATTAAATAGAAAGGACTACAGTAAATATACTGAATACATTCTGGAACACATAAGAAGTTCACAAATGTGTATTCTTATCTCATTGTAAATATCTGTAATAACTATAGTGAGAAAGTCCTTACTTTCTCACTTGTTCTGAGGAGAAAGTCACAAAAGGGAACAAGAAGGGGTCTTTTTTTTTTTTTTTTTTTTTTTTTTTGCGGAACCGAGGACTGAACGCAGGCCTTTGCACTTGTCAGGGAAACGCTTATTCCACTAAGCCATCTCTCTAGCCCCAGGAACAAGAAGGAAACAGCAACTTTCCAAACCTAATATCTCATTTAAAATATAAAAACAAAATTGTATCTGTCTATAATAAAGAAAGGAAGCTAGGTAATATTCCAAAAGAGCATGGTATCTTCCACCAGAGAAAGTTACTTCAGAAATGGAAGAGAAAGGAAAACCCTGAAGAGTCAGCCCTAAGCATTTGTGTTCCTTACACATGCAAGGGACCGGTCCTAAGCTTCTTTTCTGCCAGATTCCAATTTCATAATGTGATGATACTTAAAAGAATGGAATCTATCCATCTGCTCAAATGTAGAAAGTCTTGCTATAATGTTAATGAAACATGGTTGTTGAGCTTCTTCCTAGCACTCCACTTTCGTGTTTCAACACAGGCACTAGCCATGTGACAGAACTCTGGGTGTCAGCGCCTACCAGTGCAATACTCATCAGGTACTTGAAATGCATTAACTCACCCAGTTCTTAGAGTACCCTTATGAGGAAAGGGCCAACCACCTCCATCTTACAAATGAAAATACTCAAGTGCACAAAGGTTAGCTCACTGCCCAAGAGCCTCTTGGTTTCTCAGCTGAATCCTGGGCACATATTCTCAGCTGGGCTCCTGCTGCCTCCCTCAAGCGGATGACTTATCAGTAAAGAAAGAAGGAGCTGGACACTGAGAGAAATCACAGTGCAAATGAGGTGTTTGACAGCAGAATGGTCCCACTGTCATTACTTCTAAGACAAAGGTTTTGCAAAATAATAAAGGGGTGAGGGAATCTAAATGACAGAACATGTTCTTTATACTGAGTGGAAACAAGCCTATTTGACATCTTTATCTGATGGTCCTTTTATACTCTGAGGTTTGAGTTATTCTTCTGTAAGATCATTTCTTAAATATTTAAAAACATGCAAATGCTTTTTAATTCTTACTCCTTAAGCCAATCTTTTTGAGGTTTTCTCATTTGAAAATAATCTTAATGCTATTAAATTCACAAATATGCTAATTTAAACACCAATCCTATTTTATCTAAAACACACACTGCAAACATACAAATGTCTATTCTCTCCACATGTCAGTGCCCATTTGTATCATGGTTTGAAATGGGGGATACAAATGCTCACTGACATGTGGAGAGAATAAACATTTGTATGTTTGCAGTGTGTGTTTTAAAAAAAATTGATTTTTCCCCTTAATCTGCAAGTCAGTAGGTGTTTCTTTACAGTTAACTTTAGCAAAATTCATACAAAATAGTAATTAACAATGGTCTTCTTTACTTATTAACTCACAAGGAAACACCTTCAAAACTGCATTTTGTTAAAAGTTTCTGAACTAAAGTGTAGAAAAACTGAACTACACAAATATTGAAAAGTTACAAATTCCTTAATTTTTTATTCCTGGTACCACTACCACAATTTATAGGGCAATATACCTGATGTAATGAAAAGAAAGAAAAAGACAAAGCTACAACAGATAAAAGATCTCAGGAATGTACATCTAATTGACACTACATTGCATTAATCAATAGCTGCTCTTTTTTTTTTTTTCTTTCAGGATTTGGAGGCAGATTTATTTACATCAACAGGCACTGGCAAGGAATCAATTATCCTTTTAAATGTCAGGCCCAGGAGGACCAGGGAGGGAGGTTTTTATGGCATTGCAAGCAAGAAGCAGAGTACTTGGCTGTCTTTGATTGGTTCTGACAATATGCATCAGGGTGACCAGCTATGCATCAGGGTAACCAGCTATGGATCATGGTGACCAGCCATTTCTAGAAGACAGAAGTAACAGGAGCTGAAGTAAATGGGAGGAATCCTGGGCAACTGACAGACTGGCTGGGAGGCATTTTCTGCTACAGAGCCATAATTCTGCCTGTGCCTCCACAATCTTCCCGTAAAGCCTGTGAGAATGATTAAAAGAAAAAAGTCCGTAATAATAGCTGCACTTTTTGCAAACTGTGGCTACGACAGTCCTGAACCAGAAGGGTTTCCTGTTTAAGCTGCAGTAGATTTTCTGACTATGGATCATCGTTCCTTCTGTGGCAGATTTTTAGTTCCTCTAATGCATTTGGGACGACTGTCTCAGAGTAACCTGCAGCTTTCCTGACAACTCCTCGCTCTCTCTCCTGCTAAGAACTGTAGGTCTTTTCTGTTGTTTTTTAAAGCCTTCTGCTACCATATCCACCACTTCTACCACCAGATCCATAACCACCACCATAGGGACTGTCAGAGCTTCTTCCACCTAAACTGTCCCCCCCTTTATGGGTCCATAATTTGGCTGCTGCTGCCCACTGTAATTTCCAAAATCATTATAGTTCCCACCACCAAAATTTCCTCCTTCGTTGTAACCATCATATCCTCCTCCACCACCACCGTATCCACCACCTTGGTTTCCATATCCTGGTCCACCACCACCATACCCTCCTCTACTACTATAACCAGGACCACCACCATAGTTTCCACCATCACCTCCAAATCCATTATATCCACCATCATCTCCTCCATAACTACCTCTGCTGCCACCTCCTCCACCACCATAACCTCCTCTTCCACCAAAGTTTCCACCACGGCCAAAATTCCCTCCACCACCTCCAAAGTTTCCTCCACGACCCATAAAGTTGCCAGATCCACCTCCACGGCCTCTTTGTGATCCAGCAGACTGCATCTCTTGTTTAGAAAGGGCCTTTTTCACTTCACAATTATGCCCGTTAATAGTGTATTTCTGAACAACAATTTTATCGACTGTGTTGTGATCATCAAAAGTTACAAAAGCAAATCCTCTTTTTCCCACTCTGCCTGTCTTCCATAACTTCTATGGTTTCAATCTTGCCATATTTTTCGAAGTAGTCTCTCAAATTCTATTCTTCTGTATCTTCTTTAATACCACCAACAAAAATTTTCTTCACTGTCAGACGGGCACCAGGCTTTACTGACTTCTCTCTAGAAACAGCTCTCTTTGGTCCCACTACACGCTCATCAACTTTGTGTGGTCAAGCACACATTGCGGCATCCACTTCTTCAACACGAGAGTAAGTCACAAAGCCAAAGCCTCAGGCGCGTTCTGTTTGAGGATCTCTCATTCTCTTAAACTATCATCGGTAGTTTCAAAACTCAGACCACCAATAAACAGCTTCCTCAACTGCTCTGGCTCCTTTGGATCATGGCCCTCCTCCCCCCGGCGGCAACGGCGACGGCCAGAGTTGGGCTGGGGGCGACTGGCCGGCAGTTTTACCTCCATTTTGAGACCGGATTTGCCTCTTCCAACTTGAGTTCAATATCAAGCCAATCTTAAAGTAATATGATTTGGAGACCTCTGACCACTGGAGGGTTGTTGAGGTGGTCTGTGTGTTAGTAAAATTTTTCTTTGATATCTTCCTTATTTCTTTGAAAAATGTTGTATTTTACTCCAAGTGATCATAAGGCAGCACTAGCTGTTAATGTATGTCAGTAAAATGATACAAAAGCGCCGGGGAAATAGCTCAGTGGATAAGCACCTGCCTGGCAAGTGCAAGGTCCCAAGTTTGATCCCCGATTTAAACAAAACAGCATCCTTATTGCCATATAATACTCTACAAGGTCAAATAATAGGTAGTCATCCTCCTTGCCACATGCCTACATCAAGAAGTTTGTCAGTAATGTAAATTAATAAGCATATATTCTACCAATACATTTATATTCATCTGTCTGAAG
Source organism: Octodon degus (assembly GCF_000260255.1). Lineage (NCBI taxonomy): Eukaryota > Metazoa > Chordata > Mammalia > Rodentia > Octodontidae > Octodon > Octodon degus. The sequence continues at coordinate 3,041,229 of NW_004524646.1, forward strand.
ATGATGGGAAAAACTGAGAAGCTCACACTCTTCAGTTTTTGTTTTTGTACTTTACACAACACTAAAGCAATAGTATTCCTATTACATTTTAACTGTGAGTAAATGTGTATGTCAATAAAATCCAAGGAGTATCTTACAATATCCCAAACAACAAATATTTCTGACAAGGATCTTAATAAGGGTAGGCTGCATAACTAAACACAATTGCCTCCAAACAGCCTTGTTTTTGAAGCACTCACAAGACTGCTTATCAGACTGCCCAAGCAAAGTGAACACATTCATTAATAGCAAGACCTGGAAGGAGAGCTCTCATGTAGTCAAGCTGGTTTACAGCTTGAAGCGCACGGAGAAAATGAAGTAGTTGTGCTAACGACAGCCATCCATTCAGAACTGCCTTCCTGAATTTTACCATTTTTTTGAGTGTTTAATTTTTTTATTTTTTAAAGAGAGTACAAATTAGAAGTAAAACAAAAAATTAAAAGTGATATGGAATTTCACTTAACAAAGTAATATGAATTTCACAGTATTTGTTGTAATACACACTGTTGTCTTCCAACCAGTTATTCACATTACTAGATATATGTAAAATTAAAGAAAAAAAGAAATTTATAAGAAGAGAAAAAGTACAATTGAAAAAAAAGAGATGAAACAAATAAAAGCATTAACTGTTTCTTTCCATAGACCAGCAGAGATGCATAGTACCATCGTCCAAACCATCCTGTTTTACATAGATTAATCTCTTCCCCTCCCCTTGTCTCCTGTCCTCCTCAACTCAGCAACTCATTCCTTTTGAATAAGTTTATTCCCTTTTCCCAGTATCTATCATACCCTTCAGATTCCATTTTTCTTTTTCAGGTTCTTCCACTAAGAAGACAGTAAGATGTTTGCATACGTGGGTCTAATCCCAGAATTCTACTATTTTACAAAAGGCCACTGCAACTGGAATTGATGGTGATGTTATGTTCTTCCAGTTTGTACCTAGATGGCTGTCTCCAAGTACAACCAACTACTGACTTTGACTTCTTATGTGAATGCTGATATTGTTAAAATAATTCTATTTTGAAAACATCTTTTGGAAACTGCAAAGGCTACAGATGGTGAAAATTCCTTCAGTTAAAAAATATAAATGTAGTTTTTTTTTTTTAAAAAAGATAAACAACAGTACTTCCTGCTTGAATGGAACTTCTAAGACAGACGCTTGGTAGCACATCTGGAATTGTGCTTAGGTGAAAAGGTCAGCTTCATGCCTCAGCATGACTCTTAGTTTTCTGTCAACATGCTATGGCATCAAATGGAATCTTCACAGAAGTCTTGTCATGCTATACACTTGATAATGATAAAAGTGGCAAATAGAATAAGAGTCCCATTTAGAAAAGTAAGCTGAGCAGTTGCAAAATGACCTATCTCATAAAAATTTTATCTTAACCAATTTCATCAGAGCTGAGGCCTGATAAAATAAGATACTCTGTCCAGAGTAAAAGAGGATGTAAAGATCACTGGTTTTACTAGGATTAGTTTTGCAGAGCTTGACTGACCTTGAGGTAGAAGTATTATTTATTTTGAGACTGAAGGACAGTACATTTTAAGAACAAATGATAGGAAGGATTACTTCCTGACTTAGCTTATCAGATATCGTGACCAAATAAATAGGTTGCGCCGTTCAATTCAAGGTCCTACACATATCATGCTGGACACTGCCAAAAACCTGTGGGCTCTTTTAGCCAAGTAGCTATTGCAGAAAAGATAATTAGTTAAGAAAACTAAATTTTCCTAAACACTGCAGATATCTTATGGTTACTCCTGTTCACACTGAGTGTGGCTTTATAATTCTATCCAACCTGATATAAACAGCACAATGTTGACAAATCACATTGATAATGACTTCAGTGGCTTGATAATAGGAACTCAAGCATCATGAAAAAATTTTATGAGACAGGTCACTTCACAACTTCTCAGCTTGCTTTTCTAAATGTGGGACTCTTACTGTATTTGCCACTATCATATTATCAAGTATTTAGCAGTTGTTGCCATAAGAAAGGAAAAGTTAAAGTTTGCTATGTTTTAAAAGAGACATTCATGCTGCCACCTCATCAAGAAAAGCAATGCACAATTTCAACTTCTTTATGTCAAGAAAAATTGTCTTGCTGTTATAATTTACTTGGGGCCTAATTAAGCTTACCTTTTCATTTTATTTGTAAGATTTAAATTTAGTAAAGTGTTCAGGAAGTAGCCTTTAATTCTTACATTAAAATGAAAATGAATGGGCCAGGGAGATGGCTCAGGGCCTGAGTTCAACCCCTGGTTCCGCCAAAAAAAAAAGAAAATGAGGTCAAATTGTTTTTAAAAATTTGTACATTATCAGGCTGAGGAGATAGCTCAGCAGTCTAAGTGCCTGCCTGGCAAGCACAAAGACCCAGGCTTGATCCCCGATTCTGTGATGTCACATGCTGTGCTGGCACACACTGAGCCGGCCACCAAAACTGGGCACGGTGGCACACACCTGTAATCCCAGCGTTGGAAAGGCTGGAACAGGAGGATCACTATGAGTTTGAGCTGCGTATAAATAAATAAAAGATTTTTAAGAATTTGTACATTATCTCTAAAAGCAAAAAATTTAAAATGCAGTATAATTAAATCCACATAAAACTTTTTAAGTATATACTTGTCTTGCATGTATTGTTCTGAAGGAAGGAGTCATAGACCACATAAATTCAAAAGCACTGTTCAGAAAGCCTCTGGTTTGCACACTTCCTTGTGTGCTCAACTTAGATATGGTGCTCTCACTGGGATCTGAATGGCACAATCACTTTGAAACTACTATTTTCTGTCACTCAAACTCTTATTAATGCTACTTAATAGTATATATATCATTTCTATTGCTTGCTAGCCAAGACACACTCTGGGTTCTCATCAAACTGATGACATAAATTACCGTTCTTACACTGCTGCTTCTGCGAAGAAAACAGCAGAAATTCTCCCGCGTGATTTCCAGCCAACTCTGAAGACCGATGCTCTCTTGCCCCTAGGAAACACCTCAGCGGCACCCTGGCCACCTCGTGCCCTTGAGGGTTTTGTACGAGTCGCGGTTACCCTGCCAGGGCTATGCTGCTTGTGTTAGTTATTCTTATTATATAATTAAATCACTGAAATGAGAATGTGAAAGCCCTGAAAAAGAAAATGAGGCTGAGTGCTTTGAAACGATTAGATAAAGGCAAGACATTTAACATAAAGGGAACTGCTGAAAAATTAGGTGTGGGTGAAATACCTATAAAAAGTTAGGGGAAAATTATGAAAGCCTAGAAGGGTTTTGTACTGAGGATGCCTTCGCATGTGTCTAGTTCTTACTCCTCTTTAAAGAAGCTGAAACTGTCCATTTTAGTGTGTTACTATACGTGTGGTTTATGCAAAATAAAAAATGTTTATGAACCTGTTAGCAAAGTCTTATGTCTATACCTGAAGACTGGTAAGGAATATATATTTGCACATTTTAAATGAAAAAAGTTCTAAAATATACATCTATCCATTTTTTAATGATTCTGACTTGAATCAACCTGTCAATTAACAACAAGTACCAACTGTGTCAAATGACTCAAGAATCATATCATCACTGCTGTCCTTCAACCTTTATCCTTCTAGATTGTTACTACTATATCTTGCTCATCAATCTTTCTAGTTATGCCTCCCAGCTTCCTTTCATCCAAAATCTGATAACCATGTCTTTTGTGGTCATCTAACTTAGTCCGCTGAGCTATTTCGCTGGCCCTGAAAACCCTTTTTTTTTTTTTTTTTTTTGTATTTTAGGGAAGGGTCTATATGGTGTTCAGGGTCTCAGTACTAGATCGGATTTGTAGTGATCCGCCTGGTTACAGCCTCCCAAGAGCTGCGATTATACTTGCGTGCCACCATGCCCAGTCTCAATCACTATCTTAGCATGCCTGCCCAGGGGGTGGGGCCGGCATGGCAGGCCTGGGGATCGAACTCCAGGTCCCTGCACTTCAACCAACTGAGCCATCTGGTTGGCCCTTGTGGTTATCTAACTTGACAAAAATATAACCCTTCTGCTGGAAAACACTTGAGCACTGCTCTTAATGACAAAGAGTATCCTTAACACAATAACAAGTTTCTGAAATGTCTGAATTCTATTCATCCTTCTCTCCTTCCCCAAGGTCTCACTCTTTCAGATCTCAGTTCAAGCATTCTTGTCTGACTTCCACACTAATCAATTCCTCCTTTTATAGGCTCTCATAACCCTATGCATTTCTCTTAGAAATTGCATTTCTTACATCAGAAATGTAATTTGATATTTTTATATTACTGCTTCATTGTCTAACTTCTACTGTACAACAAATTTCACACAGACTGTCTGATTTCACTCATTTTGTATCATTAGCAAGTAACTCTGGAATTGGCACCTTGTAGAAATTCAAATAATGTTGAATGAATGAAAAAAGTGAACAAGTAAATAAATAAGGAAAAAAAAAAAACTAGAGAAAAGAGCTAATGGGCTGGGGAAAAAGCTCAGTGGAATAAGTGCTTGCCTGGCAAGGGCAAGGTCCTGAGTTTGATCCCTGGTACCACAGAGAGAGAGAGAGAGAGAGAGAGAGAGAGAGAGAGAGAGAGAGAGAGAGACAGAGAGACAGA
>NW_004524646.1:3045969-3050276 GCF_000260255.1 Octodon degus
AGAGAGAGAGAGAGAGAGAGACAGAGAGACAGACAGAGAGACAGACAGAGAGACAGACAGAGAGACAGACAGAGACAGACAGAGACAGAGAGACAGAGACAGAGAGACAGACAGAGAGACAGACAGAGAGAAAAGAGCTAAAAGTAGAGCATCACCAAATATCCTCCTCTCAGTTCCTAATTTTGACTCACTGTAGCAATTCTGACCCATAATATAGAGCTGGCCCTTCCCTGTTAAGGAGGAGCAATGGATTGTAGAAAGTAATCCCTTTTGACATTAAATCTGAGTCCTGGCTGCACTGTCTTGTGAAACTGAACTCAGGAAACCTAACTGCCACCATTTTAGAACAGGAAAACATCTTAACATAGTGGCAACTATATATGGTCACTATTTTGTAATCTGCCACAACTATGAAAGAACTAATTACAATGTCTGGCCACATCCCTTTCTCACATGTAATTTAACTTAGGGAAAGATGTCCCTCTTCCCACACATGATATGTCCTGGGCACTGACTCCCAACACTGACAATCAGTCCACCTGCTCATGCCCACACTCTTCCCGTGAAGAAGCTCTTTCACCCTATGAATGGAACGGAAATGGCTGTCAGAAACAACAAAAATATACTCTTGAAACTCTACATCTCACTTGTTACGCCCTTAGAAGTTGGCAGCCTCACTGAGTGGCTTCCCGCCAGCCAAATATGCTTGGTAAGAAACACGAGCATAATAGATCAATGTTCCAGTAAAACCAGCATCATTGAAAAGGATTCTTAAAGAAGCAGCTCGTTTCAGCGTTACTGCAACATGATCTGCACAAAAGACAAATATCCAGAGTTCAGTGGTAAAACTGACCCATAATTTTATAGTTCTAAAGATTTGTGCGAAACATCTCATTAAATCTCGTGTTAAAAAGATTCCTTATTGTTCACTCTAGTAAATCCTTTAAAGTGTACGCTAAGGCACATCAACAAAGCACTTTCCTTGGACTGCAGTAGTACTGAGGCTGTACACAGAGACTTCAGTAAACTGAAGCTTAATCTTCTTGTGCATCACTTTTCAAAAGAGATAATGTACAAGTAACAATGTGTTTTCAAAAATACTTTGTGGTCAAAGATGCTATTTTCATGTTGTTATTTAATTCCCATGATACAGAAGCTTTTTGATAACTTCAGGGCTTGTTAACTGTCTCTATTAGTGTTTTTTTTCACTGTGGGCTACAGCCTACCAGTGGATGATTTCAATTTAGTTGGTCCAATAAACATTTTAAAAACTGAAATACAATCAAATATAGTAAAAGTATTTCATGAAATTACTATTTTATCTTTCTATGCATATGTACATGTGTATATATAGAAGCATGCTTGTAAAATATAAAACCTGAGCATTCTAATACAAACTGCATGAATTTGAATCCTTAATATGCTATTTACTATGCGACCTTGGGCAAAATATTTAAAATATCTGTCTCAGTTTCTTCACTGGGGATTTCTATATCACATGAATTGATGATTAAATGAGCTAATATAAGGATCTAGGATGTGGCCTGGCACACAACAAATATTATCCAAATATTGGTATTTATATCAATACACATGAATTAAATTGCAATACAAAAACAAATGTATTTCTTGCTATGGATAATAGTAAAAAATTCCTGAACATCACAGTTCTAGATGAATTTATTTTTTTATTATTTAAATCATTTATTTATTTATTTATCTACTTGGTACAGAGTCTTACTACGCAGCTCAAAGTTGTAGTGATCCTCCTGTTTTCAGCCTCTCCAGTGCTGAGATTAAAGGCATGCACCACCACTCCTGCTTTCGGTGGCTGGCACGGCACGGGGCCAGCACAGCACGTGGCACTGGGGATCAAACCTGGGTCCTTGCACTTGCCTGGCAGGCACTTAGACCCCTAAGCTATCTTCCCAGCCCTCTAGATGAATTTATGTAGCCTCCTTCATTTAAAAAAAAAAAAAAAGCAAAAATAATTACATAAGCCAAAGACTTTTCTCTTTTACCTCATATCAGTAACCTCAGAGTTACTTACCTCTGATGTCTATAACACATCCTTCCCTTATATCTATCAGACCTATTTCAGTTTCCTTTAATCTGGCTTTTGTTCAGTTCTCATTTCTTTTTTTTTTTTTTTTTCTGTCTCTCTCATTGTTTCTAATTTTTGCTATCTTGCTATAATATACAAAACTTACTAAATCTTTTGATAATATGGCAATTTAAACTCATTCAAATAGGTAGTTCACCAACTTTTTTTTTTAAATGAATTTAGGACAGGGTGCTCAGGGTGTCCAGGATCTCACTATGTAGATCGGACTCCTAGAGATTCGCCTGTTTTCCACCTCCCGAGTGCTGGGATTACAGGCGTGCACCACCACGCCCAGTCTCAATCACTGTCTCAGTGCATCCCGGGGGCGGGGCCGGCGTGGTGTGCCAGGGATCAAACCCAGGCTGCTGTGCTCTGCCGAAGCAGGCACTTTAGTCGCCTGAGCTATGTGGCTGGTCCTTCAACTATTTTTATTTTCAACCTCCTTATGAGCTAAGTGTTTTCTAGGGGCTATTATTGCCCATGAGACAATACACTGATTTGCATTTCTGATCCTACCTGATAGCTGTTGTTGCCTGTTAAATGGTTAAGCAAATGAATCCAATGGTCAAGGTTAAATTTAAAACTAAAATTGAATTAAACCTAAATAATGCCAGTGTGTGTGTGTGTGTGTGTGTGTGTGTGACCAGAGAATTAACCCAGGGCCTTGCACATTCTAGGTAATCTCTCCCAATGAGTTATATTCTCAAATTTTTTTATTTTTATTTTACTTTGAGACAGGATCTTGCTAAGTTGCCCAGACTGACCTCAAACTTATGATCTTCCTGCTTCATCTTCCCAAGTAGCTATAATTCACAGGCATATGGCACTGCATTGCCAGTAACCGCACTTGATGCGAATGCCTTTACCTAAAATAAGATGGACTACCTCAGCCTCATTCAGAAAAAAAAAAAAAATGCTGTTTGTAAGTTCGTATTTTTATTGTACTTTTTTCTTTTACCTTTGGTGTCAGAGTTTATTTAATCAAATATGATGTGGGTTCACAATTTTCCTTAACATTAGAAGACTGACCTATTTTTAGTCAAGCTAACTTTTTTTTTTTTTACTATTCAAGTATGTATTTGTATTGGTGTGAGTATACAGCTATATACAATATACTTACAGCTTTATTTCTCTGTGGTACAGTGAACCAACCCCAGCTTGGAATCTACGTGTCCCAAGGCTTCCTGTCTACCACACCTCCTTCACTCTTGCTCTCCTGCAGAGGTCCTACAATATTTCACATGCACCCAGGCGCCCGCCCTGCGCTCTTTTCCAGCTAACATGATCTAATATGATATTAATAATAAGTACTATATTTATACTAGGGATACCATGACAATCAACACCTTCATATAAAATTATCTTTTGTTTATGACATAAAGTACCATAAATATTTAATCTCTAGCATTTACATAAGCACTGTAAGTTTTCACATACTGAAGCATAAGGCATAGTGAGTACACACAGATGCAAAATTAAAATTTTTTGAATAATTTTGACAATTTAATGAACATACGCTTTTATACATACTATTTTAATAGGGATATTTTCCAAATACTTAAAAGAATAAAAAGACAAATGATGACTAAGTCATCATACTATTTAAAACAGTCTTTTACATGACTCAAGTTTCTTCCCTTCTATCCTGTCACCAAAAAGTAGTGATGCTTTAGATTACCTAATGCAATTTCTAGCACCCTCTAGTGGCAAATCACCTGAGAGAAAGAAGTGTATCTTCTTTAATAAATGAAATGTGTTTCTGAAAAGTATACTGGGAGAAAGAGTTAAAAGGGGTGGAGACTGGAGCATGGCTCAGTGGGACAGCACTTGCCTACATTGCATGAGGTTCTGGGTTCAATCCCCAGCATAACAACAGCAGCAAACTATTGTGACAGGGTTATTTTTCAGACTTTTTGGGTAAGAATAAGTGAAAAAATATCACAGACTACATGACAAAGATGGCACTTAAGGCTGGAATAAACAGTCCAAAGATCAACTCTACTGGATAAAATAGAATTGCTACAAAAAAAACTTGAAAGACCTGTTGTTGATTAGCTAAAATGAAATCTATATTATACAAAAAGTGAACTTCTTGGGGGCCAAGAGAGGCAGAGATGGTCACTGTTTATTAGGTATCATCTGATGCAAAGTGTTTTGGATACTTACAGTTTGCCAGGCAGTCATTCCAAAGTTTTTTTTTTTT
>NW_004524646.1:3050620-3115925 GCF_000260255.1 Octodon degus
TAAGCAAAGACCAGCCTGAAACCAGAAAGACCTCTGCTGACTGACTGCTGCACTCACTTTACAGTTGCTATGGCGTCCTTCTGGGATGTCTTCCCAAGGCCTCACGGCCCAGAGGAGAGCTTAGGGAAGCTGACTGGGCCCTGGGGGCACGGTGCTAATCTGGGGATGGACTCACTGCTGAGCTCCTGGCTGAGCATGCTGCTAAAGGACGGGCCCCTGGGGTTGGTGACCTGGAAGGCTGCTTCTCCCTTCCGAGTTCTCTCTCTCTGCTTCCTGGCTGCCATGGGGAGCAGCTGCCCTTCCAGAATAATGGCTAAAACTTTTGATATTTAATAGGTAGCATGCAAGCTAAAATTAGTCCTTTCATTTATATTTTAGTATAAGACTTAACCTGTTCAAAACCTAAATGGTTAAGTAGTTAAGAATAAAAAAAAAAAAACTTCATTTGCCATATTACTTGTAAGTTAACATACAAATCAACTTCTTATAAACACTAATAAAATTTCAATTACTGACATTTCATTTACAAGACTTTTTCACAAAAAAAAAAAAAAAAAAGACTTTTTCACAAGTTAGTCTTTATTAGAAATATCACTTCAGAGAGGTGGGGATTTGGCTCAGTGGCACAAGCGCCTTCCTGACAAGAACAAGGTCCTGAGTGCAATTCCTGGTACCAATAAAATCCCCAAAGAAATATTACTTCAATTTGAAATTACTCCAAAAGATGCTAATAAAGTAAGTGGCCATATGAAATAAGATAATTTCTTCTAAAGAGTAAACTCTAAATAACGGTAGTTTTCCAACCTGGATTATAAATTTATTATGGAGCTACCTGTTCAATAAATAACTACAATAAATGGTTATCTAGCAATTGGGATTTCATATCCATTACCTACTAATCTTATAAAAACATTGAGAAATACACATTACCAAATTATACCAACAGACTCGGAATCACAGAGTTCATACAATATACTCAAAGAACTCAAATGGGCAGTAATACCATCAGAATTAACCCTGGGTGTTCTAAGTCATCCTCCATCCCCAAGTACTCTATGAACAAAAGGATACCAAAATTGGAAGAGTAAAGCTACTCAGACCTTCCTCAGGAATATGGCACATTTTTTTAAAATAGTAAGACAAGTTCATATCAGATGAACATGCATGATCATATATGATGAATACAGAAAATTCATAGAATAGCAATCTTTTAGGTGAGATCTGCAAACTACATTTCATTATCAGAATTACTAATAGTGCATAGAGCAGATATGTTTAAAAACTTCCTTCTCTTACAAGTCACAGCTACATAATGATGTTTTGATCAATGAAGGATCACATATGTGATATCACTGGTCCTATAAAATGATAATAAAGTTTAAAATTTTCAATAATCTAGTGTAGGAGCTGGGGAGATGGCTCAGTAGAATAAGCACTTCCCTGGCAAGCGCAAGGACCTGAGTTCAATCCCTGGTTCCACCAAAAAAAATAAATAAATAAATAAATAATAATAATAATAATAATAATAATAATAAAGTGTATTTTAAAAATACCTTTTCTATCTTTCAACAACACAAATACCACTTGTTATGATGGTTATACTATTTTTATTTATTTATTTATTTATTTGTACCGGGGATAGACCTCAGGACCTTGGGCTTGCCAGGCAGGCACTTATGCCACTGAGCTATCTCCCCAGCCCTGGTTTACACTATTTAGCATAGCAATATGCTGTGTAGGTTTGTAACCTTGGAGCAGTTGTCTAGGCCACACAGCCCAGGAGTGGAGTAACTATACCATCTGGATGTGTATAAATGCACTCTGGTATTTGCACCATGACCAAACTGCCTAATGATACATTTCTTAGAACATAACCCTGTTTTTAAGTGACATGACTGCACATGGACAGATATTTCAAAGAAAGTAAAATGGTTTCAAGGAACATGGAAGAAAAGATAGAAAAAGAAAGAAACTGGGTTCATTATTTCCATAAATTGTACAAAATTTTATCATGAAACAAAACACCTCTACATGATAAACCAAAGATATTTCCTGGACACTGGAGTATGAATCTGAAAAATAATGCTAGATATGAGAGCAGAAATTATACATTTGTTAGATTATTATACTGTTTCCTGTGCTGGGCAATTGCCTGGTAAGGCAATGAGGCTTGAAGAACATTCGGGGATGATCTTAAAATCTCATGCTCTACAAGAAACTGTAGTATGTGAAGAAAAATTCAGAGAAGAACTTGGGGCACAGCTCTCCACAAAAGGCTCTCCGTGCAACAATTAAAAGAATCAAGCAATCTGGGCAGAAACTGGGCAGCTGAAAAACAGGAAGAATACTCCAGATGGGGGAATATGACATGCAAGGCATCAGTGAGCAGGGAAATACACATAACTGTGAGGGAGGAAGAGACAATGAATTGGACCAGAAAGAAGTGGCTATCAGGGAGCTGAAGAAAAAAGACAAGAGAAACTCAAAAGGCAGGCAAGAACTGTGTCAGGGGCTCGGGAGACAGCTCAGTGGCACAGTGCCTGCCTGGCAAGCACAAGGTCCTGGGTTCAATTCCCAATACCCCCCCCCACAAAAAAATTTGGACCTAGATTAAAAGGTACCATAAATTCTTAAATGTCAGAATTATATAATAATGTTATATTTTATTCTTATAATAGCTTATAAGGCTATTATATTACTTATAATACTATAGTATAAAATGAAACAGCAGCATAGAACAGGCCAGATAAAAACAATCCCTTACAATAACATATACCTTACACAAAATGAGTGACGACACTAGGAAAAGAAGAACAAAGATAAATACAGGTGGATTTTAGTGGAAAAGTTAAAAGTTTCTTAGGATAAAAATTTACTTCAGGCTAGGGAGATAGCTCAGCAGAATAAGTGCTTGCCTGGCAAGCACAAGGTCCTGAGTTCAATCCCTGGTACTGCAAAAAAAATTTTACTTCAAAGTTTCTAGCTAGGGAAAGTGATCAAATGATTTAATGTTAAACTAATAGAAACAAGACAACTGAGATGAAACAAGTAGACACTTGGAATTGAAAAAATATTATATGTATTTAATTATGAAATACAAAATATTTTTTATATTCAAGTATTTCACAAAGTCTACAAGACATTTGATGAGTACTTTTTCTAGTTCAGAGCATATAAAAATTAACTCATCAAAAGTTTTCAGTTTCATTTCCAAAGCAAACCTTACATGACACATAAAGACATCTGATGAGGCTGTTCTATTATTCCAAGTATTGCTGAAAAAATATCTTAAAAAGGTAATGAAAAGGAAAGATTAGTGGTTACATTTTGAATAAAAATTGAGATATTATATTCATAATAAAAGTTCCCACCTACTCCATTTAGTCATCAAAACTGCGATTTTAAATTCAAAAATATCTACAATGACATTTCTTGGTTGTTCCAATTCATCATAAGAGCCGTACACTGTCAACTGACAAGAAGGAAAGGCAGCATCCACGGCTTAACAATAGACCCGTTATAGCCTAGTGAATGAACAGAAATGCAGACGCAGAAGTGAGACATTACAGCTGAACTGCTGTCCTCACGTTAGAAGAGCTGTCTTAGAGGTCTGTGATCAAAAAACCCAAGAGAAAGACAGAAAATGAGCCAAAGTTTTAAATGTGTTCACAGAAAACACATAAAAGCTTTGTTTTTTTGAACTCTGATATTAGAAACCTGATATATGTGAAAAGGGCCTCTAATTTTCCGTCCTCTACTACCCTTACATGTTTTTAGAATCAAGCTTATAGTAGCCTTGTAAAACAAGAAAGAACTAAGCTCCTTTTTTGTAGTGTCTGAGCTTTCAAATAAACAGAATTATAAATGCCTTGAATGTTGGGCAGAACTCATTTTCGAAGCTGTACTGAGTGGTTTCCTACTGCAAAGACCTTTACTTACTGCCCGATTTCTTAAACAGCTGTAGTACTATGCAGGTTTTCTATTTCTTTTTGTATTATTTTGGTAATTTACACATATCAAGTTTCACATGCAGGTTAAAATGTATACCTCGGAACATTAACTCCCAAACACCTCCCAAATTACCTTCTCTCTGTTTTAGTTTTGTTAACCTCCCAAATTAGAAATTATGTCTATGATTTCACATAGTACTGTTTACATTTTGGGCTGTTCACCAAACCTTTCTGCATGTCAAAAATGCTCCTGGAATCATTTTTCTTCTCCCTAAAAGTACATCATTTAAAAAGCCTTTCTAGTGAGAAACTCCTGGTGAAAAATATACTTAGCTCCCATATGTCTAAATATACCTATTTTGCTTTCATTTCTATAAATCAATTTTGCTGGATATACAATTCGAGACTGAAAATTATTTTCTCTGGGTATTTTGCAGATACTATCCCACTACTGTACAGTTTCCATGGTTGCTGTTGAAAAGTGAAAAGTTTCGATTGTTGTTAATCTAACCATTGTCCCTTTATAAATAAATCTTTTCTCTCCAGCTGTTCTTTAAAGATTCCTGTCTTTTGTATGCATCAGTTTTTCTCTGATGTATCTACATAAGAATTTCCTTTTATTTATCTGCTTGCGATTTGCTGTATTTACTGAGAATTCATGTTTAATCAATCCAAATAAAGGTCCAGCTATTATCTCTTTGAACAGTGTCTCTTCTTTTTGTTAGCATCTTCTGGAGCTCTGACTAAACAAATTTGTATCTTCTCTGTTATCTGTTTTAATCTCTTTTATGTATGTCATCTCTTCTCCCTTTCATCCTAGAGTCTGCATATTTTCCTCAAATCTACCTTCCAATTCACTAATTTCCTTTGTCTGCATCTGATTGGCTAGAAAACAATCCCTTGTGTCTATAATTTGAATTTTTTTTTGACTTATAGTTAATATTGGTTCTTTCAGTTGTATTATCGTGATCTATATAGTGAGTGTATCTCTCATTTTTTAATGTTTGTTGATTTTTTGGCATGTCCTGGTTTTTTTTTTTTTTTTTTTTTTTGCAGTACAGGTTATTGAACTCAGGACCTTGCGCTTGCCAGGCAAGCGCTTACTCTACTGAGCTGTCACCCCAGCCCAGCATGCCCTGTTCTTAAGGCTAATTGAAGGATTCAAGGTTTAAGTTAGATTGGATCAGTAAGTTTTAGTGTACTGCACTGAACTGCATTGTATATTTCAAGATTTTTTCAAAAATATTTTTTAACACCCTCACCAAAAAAGGAGTAAGTCAATGAGGTGAAGAGTATGTTAACTGGGTGGAGTGAATCTTTATACAATTTATACACAGATCAAAATATTACAATACAGCTAAAAATATGAACAATTATTTGTCAAAAAATAAGTTAATGACTGGGATGTGGCTCAATGCAGAGTACTAATCTAGTGTGGGCAAGGTCTCAGCACCACAAAAGATTAACAAAATATGTAAACATTTGAGCATTTGTATATTTCACATCCAGTAAGTCCAATAGTGTCTGTCTGTCTGTCTGTCTGTCTGTCTCTGTCTCTCTTTCTCTCTGCGTTTAGTACAGGGGATACAGGGTCTATAGGGTTTCATTATGTAGATCCTCCTGTTTTTCAGCCACCTACACGCTGGGATTACTGGTGTGTGCCACCACACCCAGCCTCAATCACTCTCTCAGCGCACCTGGGGGCAGGGCCAGCACGGCCAGCCAGTGATTGAACCCCAGCCGCTGTATTAGTCCACTGAGCTATCAGGTCGGTCCTAGTCTCTTTGGGTCTAATTCAGCTTTGTTTCCACTTCATCCATAATGCCTTGCTTCTTGGTCTTTTAATTGTAAGGTCATATCTATAACACTCTTTGGTAGTTCTTTAAGATCTGGATAAGAGTTTATTCCTCCAAAGAGAATTTATATTTGCTTTTGCTACACACCTGATAACATGCAAACTGAAATAAGCTAAATTTATACTTGTCTGCTTCTCTCTTCTCTCTCTCTCTCTCTCTCTCTCTCTCTCCCTCCCTCCCTCCCTCCCTCCCTCTCTCTCTCTTTCTCTCTCTGTTCCTGGGCTAAGGGCCTTGTGCTTCCCAGGCAGGTGCTGTACTACTGAAATATATCTGTGGTTCCTAAATGTTTTTCTCCATTTAGTGTTTAATGAATAATACTTGTCTTTACCTCTTAGGGGCCTTACATGCTATCTCTCATATCAAGTATGAAAGTGCTAAATCCAAAGAACAAATTCACAACTGACAGGTAGATTTCTCGAGTATAACCTCTGCCTTCTCCTCATTTACTTCACTAGACTTGCACCCCCACTTTCTCTTTGACTCTAGGCTTTGTCCTTATTCTTGCCAGGTGACCTGTGCTGATCAGCAGTACACAGATTTTCAAAGTCTTAAAACATAGCAGATCCTCTAAAATCAAAACAGTGTCACACACAAAGAGGTTTTCAGCATGTCTCAACCATCCTTCAATCAGGAGAGGTAAAATTTACCTTTTTATTTCTAGTTCTATATTGAAAAAATACTACCATACATAAAATTAACATATTGAGGAGCAGAATTAGTTTCGTGGCTTTTATTACAAGCTCTAAAATTTAATGAAGCACCAGTGAAATGGTCAGGTAGGTATAAACTAGTGAGACGAAGTCCACAAGGCGTCTGTCAGGATAAGTAAGTTTGCCATGTGAAGTCTTCATGGTCATAGTTCAGACACCTAGGCATTCGGCTGGCCATGAGGAAGCAGGCTGTGAAAGGCACCCTGCTAAACACCCCCGTTCAGCTTCCCTTCACTTCCCGTTAGAACAGATTACTGGCTGCTTTGTACCGGCACCACAATTCAGCCGGAAGGTTCTCAAAACACCAAGATACTATAAACTCACCAGGCAGTAAGATTACAACTTAAATTTATGCATGTAACATTTTTTCATCAAAGATTTCATACTGTTTCACAAACTTTAAACCAAATCTATACAAAAAAGAAAGATAAAAAGACCATTCTCACATCAAGGATTATTTAATTTTGGAATAATTTTTTTAAAGAGAGACATTATATAGCCTTACATTCAAAATATTTAAAAGTATACATGGCTTCTTGTAAAACACTTGAAAATGGAAAACAAGGGAGCTAATCATTTCAGCAAGACAACAGGAAGCATTAAAATATTTTATTCTTACAAATTACCCTAAATCATTTCACAGCCAGTAGTATGGCTATAGTCAAAAAGTTAGACAACAAGTGCTGAGAACACTGTGGAGAAATCACACTGCTCGCGTGACGCTGGCAGGACTGCAACGCGGCACAGCTACTCTAGGAAACAGGCTGGCAGTTTCTCAACTCGGTAAACACCAAGCGACCACTTGCACTAGGCACTCACTTCTAGGGGATGCATCAAAGAGACAGGAAAGCATATAGTTGTGCAAAACACAGCATGTGAATGTCTGTAGCGGTATTTATTCATAACAGCTAAAAAGTGGAAACAACTCTGACAAGAGATAAGTAAAGCATGGCATACTCATACTACTCAGCCATAAAAGCAATGCCTTTAAAAAAAAAAAAAAAAAAAAAAGAGGGACTTTATATAACCTTACATTCAAAATATTTAAAAGTGCACATGAATTCTTATAAAACCCCTGAAAACGGGAAATGAAGCACCGACACTTGCTACTATACGAGCGACCCAGTCACCGAGAACACACCGTATGCTGCATCTAAGAAGCCAGTCGCCAAGAACACACAGTGCAGGATGCAACACCAGAACAGGCCACGACACAGATACAGAAGGTCACTTAGTGTCTGGTTTAGGCTGAGGAGCAGTGAGCCTGGCAAGTAACAAGCAACCTGTTCAAAGAATTGTTTGAGGGAAAAAAAGAATTCTAAACATGATTGTGGTAAGGTTGCACAACACTTCAAATATCCTAAAGCCAATGAATTACCTGTTTCAAATGGGTATGCAATATGGCATATAAATTAAAATTCATATTATAGCTCAATGATGTTACCCAAAAAAGCCATGCAAATAAAACATATTCTGTGAATGTGATACAATCAACCTGAAACCTGCTGCTCTCTAAAACACTATTTTCAAGAGAACTGAATCACCACAGATAGTACCTTCAAAATTGGAAACAAAAGGAGGGATAAAGTATCATTTTGTATAGTTTGTGAGCACTTTCCCCCTGAGGCAAGGGAGGGTAGCATTAATAAAAACATCTTTACATTAAAGCCAGGGCTGGTGGCACATGCCTATAGCCCCAGCATCCTGGGAATCTAAGTTGGGACAAACACAAGATCAAGCTGAAGCTTGTCTCAAAATAAAAAAGGTCTGGGAATGTGGCTCAATGTTAAGGTCCTGGGTTTTATCCCTAGTACGGCAAACAAAACATGATCGAAAGGTGTAAAACTGACACTGAACTTTCTTACAATAAAATAGCTGAGTAAATTATAAGGCTTACTCGCTGGTAGCTTTAAAGTTTGCTCTATACAATACTAAACTACTCAGGAAGATTTATACAGACAAGGGCCTAGGTATTCTCATTCTGAAGGACCTAAGGACAATGTATACACATGTATATACATAAAGGCACCTGAGGCTAGGGCAGTATCAAGACTAATGGAGGAAACCCAAGAGAAGGATTTTTCCCCCGCTGGAAGCTTTGGCATTTTATAAGGTATGGGCAGACACCTTTCAAAGAACAGCTATAATGTGCTCTGTTAGAGTTGGGGAAATTTAGATGTGGACATCCCTGAGGGTGTGAAGGTAAACTTTAGTGGGGAAGAAAGAGTCTGCACTCTGAGCCTGCGCTCGCCTTCCAGGGAAGGAGCCCTGGTGGGCTGAGGATGGAAAAGGAGTTAAGAGCCTCCTCACCCATTCTACTGAAGGAAGAAAACTGAAACTAGCCAGCTCTGACAGCTGTGGTGCTTGCAAAGCCATGCATTCCAGGGGCAGAGCTGAAGGGAAAGGCGCATTCCTGATGAGACCAGCCACATAACTGGCAAAATGAAAATATGCAGGGTCTTGCTCATGAACTAGGAATTCTAGAACAGTGACAGCAGAGCACTGCTCACATACAGAGATCTCTACAACTGCACGGGTCAGAAGCCCCTGAGGCCAGCTCTGACTCCTGAGCAGCAGGAGCAGAGGCAATTTTTGGAAGACACAGGCAAGTGTGTAGCAGAAAATAAAGATCACCTAAAACTCCATCACCCAGAGAATAGATAGAAAGATATATCTCCCAGAGATTTTTCTACACAAATAATACATGTGCACATTTATTCATATACAGCAATTGTCCGTATTATGAAAATGCTATTTTATACATTCTCTTTTGTACCCCTTTTGAAAGTTTTATTATAACTTTTTGGAGAACTTTCCAAAGTGTTAAAAAATACAGATAATTTCAACCCTATTATATAGATGATTGAACTTATAGATCCATGTTCCACTGTACCAAACAGTTCTCAGTTTTTCATTATTAAAAACAATGGACATTGAATATCAATAATATTGAGTGAAGACTGAAGAAATCAAAATAAAGTACTTTATAAAGTAACTGATATATAATAAACTCTTAAAATGTTAGTAATTTTTAAAAATACTGTATTCTATGCAAATATTGAACTAATTTATATTCCCAAGGTAAAAAATATTCTTTGTTTTTGCCTGTTTATTTATTTTATGAGTGGTCTGTAAATATTCTTTGACAGCCACTATTGAACTCCTCATGCTTCCAAAATTTTTCTTTTTTCTTTTTTTTTTTTTTGTTTTTTGTTTTTTGCAGTACTGGGGATTGAATTCGGGACCCTGCACTTGCCAGGCAAGTGCTTATTCTACTGAGCTATCTTCCTAGCTCTAAAATTTTTCAATGTCATCTGTACCAAGGATATCAATTCTTTGTCATAGGAAGTACTTTTTTCTTCTTATGAAAGAAAGAAAGAAAGAAGAAAAGGAATAACTTAAAACTCACCTCCAGTTCCTAGAACCTTCAGCAGCTCAAAATTTTCAATCCCCACTTTCTCGGTATGTCCTGTTAAATTAGCTTTAAAAAAAGAGAGAGAAATGATTTAGTGGCTCAGCAGTAGCATAGGACCCATAGAGATTTCTGAGATACCAGCAAAGTTCTATTTCTTAAACTTGACATCACTTCATAATAACTTACTAAGCTATATAGCTATGTTTTGTGCAATTCTATGTTTTCAATAACCATAAAACTTTTTAAAGAATTTAGTAATTAGAATCACTTGTAACAAAGGTTAACAAAGTATTAAAAGAATCTCTACCAATATGATCCAAAAAGAAATAAAAATTACAATATACAGACATGTAATGAAAACATAAGTGGGCATATTTAGAAGATGTATTTATTTATTCAGCAAATATTTACTGAGTGTCTAAATGTCATTGCTGGGTTCTACATTAAGTTGTTCGAGTTCCATTTCTGCCACTGAAATCATAGGCAGAGTTAGTATACACACTCTGCATCTTTCTGTCCTCAGTGACCTAACTCTAAGATCCAGCGAGCTGTACATACCCAGGTCTACATTTAAAATACAAACTAGAGGCTGAGGAGAAAGCTCAGTAGAATAGATGCTTGCCTGGTAAATGCAAAGTCCTGAGTTCAATCCAAAAAAAAAAAAAAAAAACCCTAGAAAAATTTATTAAGATCCTAAATTAAATTAGGATATCATATGAGCATTTCCCACAGTATATGCCATTCAATTCTGCCCCTATCTTAGGAGATGTTAATAGTTGTTATGGTTTGGGGAAGTCTGGGTAGTAAAGTGTCCTGGGCAAATAAATAAATTTGGAAATGGTTGGCTTTTAAACACTTTCTCTACTGCTAAACCTCACAAATCTATGAGTCTTTAAGATTGACATACTGTGGTCAATTTATTTCACTTTTAAATTACTTTTTACTGTAAGTACAAATATTATGCGAAATAGCATTCTGTAGAAGTGAAGAAAATCTTGATCCAGATCCTAGTTCTAGCACTTAAAACTGTGTGACCTTGAATAAATTTTGACTCTCTTCTCAGTTCCCAATGATATACAAAGAGAATTTAAAAATACCTACCCCAAAGCATAATGACACCTAAAATTTACTTTGAAAAATATTATAAAATGAAAAATGTAAACTGATGGGTAAACAGAAGCATGAGCAGATGTCATAAATATAACAAAATGTTAACTGCAGGGTATAGATAGCGAGGATAAGGGTGTTTAAAAAATACAGTTCTTCCAAATTCTCTTATATTTACAAATGTCTGTAATAAAATGGCAGAAATAGAAGATCTACCTCATAGGGTTGTGATAATTAAATAAATTTATAGTGTTTGCATGTACAATAAGCAGTAATATGACTTTGTAAACAAATTAATGCTTTGACATTAAAACTCTGAGAAAATTAGACTAACCAAAAATGCTCAGAATTAATTTTCAGGAGAAAAGTAATTACAGTGTCTTTTAAAAGTTTTAATTCACATTTAACATTTTACAAACTTAAATTGAATAAAATTTTTAAAGTTTAAAATTAAAAATGTGAGCTTTTTTTTTTTTTTTTTGGCAGAACCGGGGATTGAACTCAGGTCCTTGAGCTTACTAGGCAAGCGCTTATTCCACTGAGCCCTCTCCCCGACCCCCAATGTGAGCATTTTAATTAAATTTTAAAATTGTTTTTTTTTTTTTTTTTTGTTCCTCGAATGGCTTCAGGGCACTTTTGGCCAGCGGGAGAGTTGTGAGGTTCGAACTCCAGCAACCTGAGGCTGAGAGCTTTGTGGAAGCAGCCACTTAAAGGCCTGAGCTAGGGCCATGCCCCCTAAATTTTAAAATTGTGACAAAATATATAATCTGAAATTTATCACTTAATCACTGTTAAGTGCACAGAGGATTAACTAATGTATAATATTGTGCAACAGGACTATGTTATCTTGAAAAACTATATCCTTTGAACAGAAACCCCATTTTTGACCTTTTCCATAGTCCTGGGGACAACCATTCCAAGTTTGAAAACTTCAACTATTAATGGATAATTTTATAGGGGTAGCAAATCAATATATAATGGCCAGCATAGAGTGCACACTTATAGAAGTATGGATCTAAAATGAATACCCAAAGCCCAGGTAGTATCTTAAACACATAACTGCTTATCTTCCTCTATTATTAAGCAGAACACAGTGGATTAGAAGGTGAAAGACATTTTTAAAATAATGATGAGACTTTCTTATAATTGAGTGTTAAAGGCTGTTATTATTTTTAAATGCTTAAGACATAATTGAGGCAGATGTTTGTAACACTTACTCAAGTTCTCCCTATCAACACTCATCTTTTATTTACTGAAATGTAAAGGTCAGATTTCCAAAAGCTTTATATATGCACTGTATTTCCCCCATATCTCTACTTGCTACTAGACTGAGAAGATAAGGAATTATCTTTGCTATATAGCCTTGCTTCACTAATCATAGAATTGCTTTCACAGGAAATTAAGGAAGATTAAAAATTAACTTTTTTTTTTACAAACTATGCCTTCTGAAAAAAAAACCAAAGCATATACCATCTGGGAAACCCTGGTCATTCACAAAGATCTTTCATGTGATCTTTGAAGGCTGTTTTTGTTTAGAACCTTCTACCTTCATTATTTTGTTTCTGATATGAACTAAGATTTTGTCTGCTTTGTGGGAACTCAAGGCTTCTGCAAGCTCCTAACCCAGGAAAAGAATGGACAGGACTCCAGAGGGAAAGGGCACTGATCGCTTGTGTATGGTGCTTCAGGCTCAGAGAAGAAGGGAGCTCTTTGTACCCTCCAGGTTTCTTTTCTTTCATTTCTTTTCTCACCACCATAGCAGCTCAGAGTTTCATTTATTATTATTTTTTTGTCTTTTTTTTGAGGCAGGCTCTTGTTTTGTAGCCCAGGGTGGTCACAAACTTGTAACAATCTTCCTGCTAGGCCTTTCATCAGTATGCAGAGCCTGATGTTATTTTTTCCCTCTCCCATGCCTCAAGTCCTAGTGAACACTAAAAAAGATCAGACTTCAAAAAAGATTACCCTTGAGCTTATTTTAAGAAAAAGAAAAAAGAGAAAAGAAAGAAACAAACAAACAAGTCTTTTTTACCTTAAGATTATTGTTAGCTTATCTTTCCTGGCCTTTTCTTACCTAAAAGGAGTCAAATTCCACACACTTACGCAGTATCTGCTTAGGGCAAAGGGCCTTTGCTCGTAACAGGCAGGTCTACGGGGTCCAGCTCAGGGCAGCGAGATCAGGGATTCATTTGGGGGTTCAGGCTCAAAGATTATGCCTGTCCTAATGTACTCTTATTTTTTCTTTGCTTGTCTTTTTATTTTTTAGTACAGAGTCTCACTACACAAATCAGACTCCTAGTGAGCCTCCTGTTTTCAGCCTCCCAAGTGCTGGGATTACAGGGGCACGTGCTACCACGCCCAGTCTCAATCGCTATCCAGGTAGGCACGACATGCCAGTGATCGAACCCTGGCCACTGCATCTGCCTAAAAAGGCACTTTAATCCCTGAGCTATCTGGCTAGCCCTTCACTGTCGTAATCTCACTTGGGGACAGGGAGTTGTAACTGAATTAGGATGGGGTATGGAGTCCTTAATTCTAGCAGTGGTCCTAAAAATTATTATCTGGGATTGTCAAATAACTATTTTTGGTTAGTGTCTCTTTATCCTTAAAATATGAAAGACATTACCTTTTCTTTGGTAAAATTATATGACCGGTAATATAAAAGAAGTATTATTATTATTCATTTAACCCTGATTCTATTTTACTTTTTATTTTGCTTTGAAAGTGCTAAGAAATAGAAGCAAAGAGTTCATAGATCAATTATTTTGCTTAAAGGGAAAATTAACTAAGACATATGAGCATCAAAAATCTACAGCTAGGGCCAGGGAGATGGCTTAGTAGAATAAGCACTTGCCTTGCAAGCGCAAGGGCCCCCAGTTCCACAAAAACACAAAACAAAAAAAAAAAAAAACCCAAAAAACAAAAAACAAAAAAACACAAACTACAGCTAAGGGTCGGTGAGATAGCTCAGTGGACTAAGCACCTACTTTGGCAAGCACATGGCCCAGGGTTCGAGCCCCAGTCCCACATGCCATGCCAGCCCTGCCACAGTGCAATGAGTCTGTGACCAAATCTGGGCATGGTGGTGCAGGCCTGTAATCCCTGCACAAGGAAGGCTGAAAACAGGAGGATCATTACAAGTCCCTTAGAGATGTGTGGTGAGATCCTGCACCAAACACATAAATCAAACAAACAAACAAAATCTATAGCTAAACCAGGTGTGGTGGCACACACCTGTAATCCCAGCGCTCTGGGAGGCTGATGGTCATGAGTTCAAGGCCAGCCTGGGTTACATAGAGCAACCCTATTTCAAAAAACCAAAATAAAGACATTAAATCAAAAATCTACAGCTAACCTATTTCCATGTTTTACTGAGATATAATTTGAATACAATAAAATTCATTAATTTGAACAGTTTTATGAAGTTCAGTACTGTAATTATGTATCATCATGAAACAGCTTCCACAATCAAGATTTCAAACAGTTCCATCACCCTAAAAAATTTCTGGGTATCCTTTTAAAAGCAAAGTATTTAAAATTTTGATGGTCTAGTTTATCAAATTTTTGAACCTATGACATGCATGCCATGCCTATGTCACAAAAATACTTTCTTATTTTTTTCTTTGGAAGTTTAATTTTTAGCTCTTACATTTAAGTCTAGGATCCATTATGAATTAACTTTCTTACACAATGTGAGGTATCAAGATTCATTTTTTTTTTCTTAGATTTGCAGTTGGTCTAGTAACACTTACAGAAGGAAAAAACCTCTATCTTTTCACTATTAAGTAATGTTGGCTCCTTTGTCAAAAATCAACTAGCCATTTAAGTGTGGTCTATTTCAAGACTGTATTTTAAGCAGCTTTTCAACTGCTGACCAAAGGGGTGGATGCTACCAGGATTTTCACTACAGTTTAATCAATCCCCTTTCCTGTTTAATCAATTAATATTTATCTAAATGCTAGGTGATCTACCTGGGTTACACAGCAAGTCTGACACCTACCTGAGCTATACAGTAAGACCTTTCCCCAGGAAAAACAAAAAGAAGAAGGGTAAGAAGAGAAAGAAGAGGAGGACAATGGGGGGGCGGAGTTTCACATCTGCCCACATATTTTCCATATTTGATGATCTCTACTTTCTAGGGATCGAAAGTTTCAACTGCTACCATTTCTAATGTTGAAGAATATCCTTTGACAATCCTTGCACAGGTGATAAATTGAGTTTTCTTTTATCTTTGCCTTCATTAAAGATTTTTTAATTGAGATATAATTCACATAACATAAAACTCACCCTTGTAAAGTGTAGAATTCAGTGTTCTTTAGTACATTCATTTTTTTGGTAAAAAACAAAATTTTATATAAATGACAATATTTGCACTAATGAAGAAAAATAGGCAAAATTATGGACACAATATTATATACAACATTGGAATATAAGCAGGTAACATGTCAGGCAATGAGCGCAATTAGCTCATTCACAAGTTATGTGAAAACAAACTTTTTAAAAAACACATGTTCACAAGTCTCTGGATAAATATGTATCTTAACACAAAATATGACATCAAATTCAAAAATATCTATTATTACATAGAATGCCGCATGTACACACCAAAAATTTAAAACAAATATAGTGGCAATAGCTCAACAATTAATAAAAATTAACAAAATTAATTTTTCTGTGGCCTACAACTCCTGATGTTAAAGGCTAAACTTATTAGAATAAATACTAATTCTAATTGAAAGTAAAAAATACATTTTAATTCATCATGCTTAATTAAAAGACACCATGTATTAAGCTCACACATATAAAAATACCTAATTATGCCAACTCAACATTTTTATATTAAATACTGCAGAAATTTAATCCAGATATTTAAGTAACTTACTGAAAAACACATAATATATGTGCTTTAGGATATTTCTACCTGGGATTGTATTTTATGGAAATTTTATCAAGAAATACTGACACAGAGCATTTTGTATTAATTATTCCTATAGGTTTCTATTACCTCAAAAATTTTCACAGTATTATCAAAATAAGCTTATATATATAAAGTTCTCTCCAGTGAGACTTTTCACTTACTTGACAATATCAAAAAATAAAAGCTTTCCCATATATTTTACAAAGATATGGTTTCTGTCCAGTGTGAGTTACTTTATGTCTTTTGCAAACACCAGGAATGCTGAAAGTTTTTTCACATTGCTTTCATATACGGAATTAATGTCAAGTGTGAGCTCTTTCGTCGTCCATCATTAACAGCTGCACTAAAAATTTACTTTGCCATGTTGCTTACATAATACACACTTTTTCTCCCATGTGACTTCTTTTGTGTGTTTGAAAAGTACTTTTTATGGTAACAGCTTTCCCACATTGCTTATACACCCAGGGATTTTCCTCAGTGTGAATTCTTTAATGTAACATACAATAACTTTATGTAAAAAAGCTTATCCATATTGCTTACAACTTTTCCTGTGCTTTAAATGTAGTTTAGAACAACTTTTTGTACTAAAAACTTTCCACATTGCTCACATACATAGATTTTTCTATCTAGTATGGATTTTTTTCATGTATTTTACAATAATCACATGTACTAAAAGCTTTCCCACACTGTTTACATACATAGGGATTCTCCCCAGAGAAAGTTCTTTCATGTATTTTATTTTTTGTGTGTAAGATTTTCCACAATGTTTACACACATAGGGTTTCACCCCAGTGAGTTCTTTCATGTAGTCGGCAATAATCTTGTGTACGAAAAGTTTTTCCACATTGCTTACATACACAGGATTTCTCCCCAGTGTGAACGGTTTCATGTCTTTTACAATTCTTACATATACTAAAAGCTTTCTCACACTGCTTACATACACAAGGTTTCTCACCAGTGTGAGTTTTTTCATGTATTTTATAGTCTTTATGGAAGCAAAAGATTTTCCACATTGCCTACACATGTAGGGTTTCTCCCTAGGGTGATTTCTTTTATGTATTTTATGATCTATATGTTAGCTAAAAGATTGTGCACACTGTTTACATACATAGGATTTCTCCACAGTGGGATTTTTTTCATGTCTTTTACAAGAACTTTGTGTACTAAAAGCTTTCCCACACTGATTACATACTTTTTTTTTTTTTTTTTCAGAACTGGGGATTGAACTTAGGCCCTTGCGCTTGCCAGGGAAGCGTTTATTCCACTGAGCTATCTCCCCAGCCTGATTACATACATAAGTTTTCTCTCCGGTGTGATCTTTACTATATTCATAAGGTTAGGCTATCATCACTCATACCTCTATAATGACCTTTATTGTTGAAGGATATTTTTCCATGATTGAGAATTCTCAATTGACTTTTCTTTTTTTATTCTAGCACTTAAAATATGTTACTCAACTCTCTTTTGGTCTTTACAGTTCTAGGTCAGTCATTAAATAGACTCTTGTAAAATGTGCTATTCTTCCCCTATTTCAACACTTGCTCTTTATCTATGGTTTTGAAAAGATTTAACACAATATATCTTAATGTGTACTTCTTTAATTCTGTTGTACATCAATTGAGTATCTTTAAACTATGATTTTTCATTAAATTTGGTATTATTTTTTCAGTACTATGCTTTGAACCCACTGAATTTTGCCAGAGCTACATGCCCAGCCCAGCCCTTTCACTTTTTATTTTGAGGAGGGGTTTTCACTAAGTTGCCCAGGCTTGCCCTCAAGTTTTGATTTCCTGCTTCAGTCTCCCAAGTAACTGAAATGATAGGTAATTGTCACTGCTAGGAGCTAAAGGTAGGCCTTAAATTTCCAAATATTTTTTCTACCCCCCTTCTGTTTCTTCTCTTCCTTTGAGATTGCAATGACACATCTATTGGGCAGTTTGACATTACTTAGGAGAACCCTGAGGCTCTGTTCATTCTTTTCTAACATGTTTCCTTTCTCGTTTTGACAATACCTCACTTTTACTGCTTTATCTTCAAGTTCATTTACTTTTCCTTATGACATTTTTGTTCAACTGTTAAGTTCATCTTATGTTATTTTAAGTATTATGCTTTTCATTTCTAAAATTTCTTTTTTGATTTCTAAAATTTCTATCTGTGAGAGAGGAAGAAGAGTTGGTGGGAAAAGAGAACAAGCGGACAAAACCAGAATGAAACTGTGCTATGTACATGTACAAGCTTCCTATAATAAATGTGATTATTACGTTGTCTCAGTTACTCTTCTCTCGTTGCTGGCACAAAATACCTGACACCCAAAATGATGGAAGGGAAGGTTTATTTAGCTCACGTTTAGTGGAGGTTTCAGTCCATACTCAGCTGGCTTGAAGGCAGAGTGGCTCATGGCAGAGAGCCACCTTTCCTAGTGGCAGCAAAGAGCAGAGAGCAAAAGGGAGGAGCAGCAGCAACAAGGGCAATAGAAAGCAAGTCTGTCTCTCTCAGTTACATGCAGACTCCCCGCCCCAGGCTGGGTGCAGCACTCACACCCATCCTCCCATCAGTACTCACACCCATAATCCCAGCCTTGGGTCATGAATTAATCACAAACCGTAGAACTGCGCCTCAATGACTGCATGAGGCTTTGCGGGGACAAAGACACACAAACCATAACAATGTACTAGAAACATGTACTAATAATAAAAAAAATTCCATCTGGTTTTCTCATTGTTTCTATTTATTGGTTAAGTTTTTCTATCTTCTTCCTATTCTTAAAATATGTTATTTTTTGAAGGTATAATAGAATTTAAGAATTTTTACAGTTCTTACCTATTATTTCCAATATTTCATTCACCTCAAGGTAAGTCTCATCTGATTTTTCCTTATTTCTGCTGTTTCATTTTCTTAATTCTTTATATGTAGGATAATTTTGAATTATGTCCTAAACATTACAAATGTTACTTTATGGGTCAGGGAGATAGCTTGGCAGTCTAAGCACCTACCTGGCAAGTGCAACGACCTGGGTTTGATCCCTACTACCACATGCTGGGCTGGCCCCACAACAAGCTGGCCACCAAGACTGAGTGTGGTGGTGCGTGCCTGTAATCCCAGCACTAAGGAGACTGAGACAGGAGTCTGAGCTGCATAAAGAGAACCTGTACCAAATAAGTAAATAAAAGATTTTTTGAAAAAATAAATGTTTTTTTTATGCAAAGCCTAGACTATTTTTTTCTCTAATGATTACTTCTTCTGTTTTAGCAGACAAATATCTTGGCTTGGCTTGACTTGAATTGTAAACTCCTGGGAAATAGCCCCAGTACCAATTCCCTACATGCTGTGCCAGTCCCGCCCCCAGGGCACGCTGAGGCAGCAATTGAGACTGGGTGTGGTGGCGCATGCCTGTAATTCCAGTTCTTGGGAGGCTGAACACAGGTGTATGACTATGAGTCGGATCTACGTAGTGAGACCCTGTAAACCTTATACTAAATACAAGAAGAAAAAAAATGAGTATTAAAAAAAAATAGCTCCAGTGCCAGTTCAGATTTTTCATCTTTAGGCACGGAGCTATTTGGAATCTGTTGTATTTATGCACAACTGAGAGGCTGGAGATAGGGGTACATAAAACTTGAGAACCTTCCTCAATCTCAGTGATCAGGGTTCCTTGATTTCAGTTTTCTAGCTTCCCTGGCTAGAAATTCTATTGTTTTTCCACCAGAGTCCCTGCAATGTAGACTGTATTTAGACTAAAAATAAAACCAGTGAAAAAGCAAAGTTACTTCTATAAAATGGCTTTAAAGTAGCTTTTCTTCAATGTTCCCTTCTCCTCTTCCAATTGTGTATTCCCCACCACAGCCTGTTTACTCTCCGATGCCTCCAGATGGTTGCTTTTTGGTTTAAGTCCAGGTTTTTCAGTTGTTTTCTCAAAAGAATCCTCCAGTAGTGTGTTATTCTGACAATACAAGAAGCAAAAGTCTTACGGTACTTGGCATTATAAAAGTAGTTTCTACTTCAATCACTGCCTGTGCAAGTTAACCTAAAAAAGTGAAATAAAATTAAAATGGTGATACGATATAGGCCAATCTCAAAAATCTCGAGCTTAATACCCACATGATTCTTGTTCTAGATCTGTTAGGTAAAGCAAGTGACCATACACTGGGAAGTAAATCAGTAAGTCTAACACTCTGGAAGGCTGAAGCAAGAGAATGGCAAGGTTGAGCCTAGTCCAGGAAATGTACTAACTTAGCAAGACCTAGCTCAACAGTTAAAAATTAAAAATAGGGCTGGACATTGCCCTATTTGCTCAGGGACATTGCTCAGTAGGAAGGCTCTGAGTTCAATTCCCCAGTACTTAGTAACAAAAAACAAAATCAATAGGAAGCTCAACATATTTAAGAATGCAGAAGTACTTGTTAATCATAAAGTTATTCTCATCATGTTACCGAAAAAAAAATCACATCAGTAAATGGTAGTGCCAGACAGTATAGCTCAGTGGCAGAACATGTGCTTAGCATGCACAATGAAAGCCCCAGGTTTGATCATCAGTACCAGAGACAAAGCAAATGAGTAGGTATCATACATGGAATCCTAAACAATGACAAACATATTCAAGCATGTGAGTCTAGGTGTCTAAATAGTTTGCATTTCTATGCTATTATTTTGTCATTGTGATTAAAGCCTTTGAACATTAAGTTCTAAAAATAAATGGTATGTCTCTTAATTAAATTGTTAACCTAAGAACAAGAGCTCAAACTTCCCTATAACAATACTAATATTTATTAGCATAAGACTTAAAATATTTATACATTTTCTTCCACCCTAAAGGTGATATAAACACTACCAAGTGCAGAAAACTCTTGAGTGTTTGGGAGTCACTCCTATGCCTTAGTGAAGTCCAAAACAGATCAGAAGTGGAACTATCTTCTTGCTTGCAGCCAGAATGCACCAGAAGCAGGCATGTATTACTGACAGCAAAAATCACTGTATTTCTTCACACCCAACATAGATGGTATTTTATTGTGGTTCCAGGAGAAATCCCTTTCCTATTTGTCCTCAAAGGATAAAGAAGCAAAACTTTGAGTGGGCAGTTAGTGGTAGACAGAGTCACTGTATTGAAAGATCAGCCTCTGATACCTGTGAACCAAGCAACTGCACTGAAGATAGCTATGTATAATAGAAGGCTCACACTTGGAATACTTGTCATTCTGATCTTCTAAATACATACTTCTTGCCATGACATACCAATTATTGCCATACTGTCTCTCAAGTTTTTTTTTAAAAAAAGGATATCATGTCTGCATCTTGTACTAAGAATAAGCACTATGAAGACAACAATATGCAATGTATTAATTATTGAAACTGTCCTACTAATCGATTTTGAAACTGTCTCATTGCTGTTTCTCAATAAAATTAATTAAAAAATGAAAAAAAATGATCAGCCTCCATGTCAGGTGTTTATTTAGTTTTTATTTATTTCTTGGCATCAACTGTCTTCAAAGGCTCACCAGCCATTCTTTGGACTTCTCACTTCAATGTATACAGTATTCAGATAAATGGATTGAAGGCGTCTTAGACCTGGGGCTATGGTCTCAATGTTTGTATCCTTTCAAATTCATACGTTGAAACCCTAACCTCTAACATACTGGTTTTTATAAATGGGGGTCTTTGGGAGGTAATTAATTCATGAGCATGGATGGAGTCCTCATGATGAACTAACGTCCTTACAAAGATGAACTAATGTCCTTACTGGAGAGAACATGGTTTCTTTTTCTCTGCTTCCACCTGAAGAGGACACAATGAGAAGACAGCCATCTACAAACCAGGAAGCCAACCACAACCAGAGACTAGAGCTGCAGGTACTCTGACTTTTCATTTCCCAGGTTCCAGAGCTGAGAAATAAATGTGTCTTTTATGCCATCCAGTTTATGGTATCTGTTAGAGAAACTCAAACTATGACACCTGGTGTCACTTGCTAGTTTTCTCCTTAATCTTCTAAGTTTCACACCTGAACACACTGGTCTCAAGATAATGTCAGATGAGGCTCAGAAGTAGGAGGTTCACACAGGCCTTAAACCCAAATACCTGTGCCAATTCCCTTTTACGGAATTCTACACTGATGTTTCAAAAGCACGCACAGCTACTATTTCTTACAGATCCCTCCTGGCTCCTAAGGGAAAAGAGTAGACTGACTATACCATTTCTGGATTTCTAGCTATAGCAGCATAATGGCACCAAACTTCCTCCTCAGTCCCTAAATCCTAACCATGCTTTCAGAAAACTCTTCACAAATAAAGGATATCAGTGAACTTTAGGAACTCAATCTGGAGCTATTCAGTTGGTACACAGTTGTACAACCATACAAATTGTCTTTATCTAGTCTCTATTGTGATGCCCACATCATATGAATCAATAAATACTAGCAAACTTGCACTAACGCAACTCCTGAGATCCTTTAAAGTTCTACTTTAAGCCTATTTCTGTTAGTCAGCTTAGCCTCTTATCAAAAGCATTTATCATGTTTCTATGTTAATTCATTATGGCATTTAATCATTTAGAGAAATACAAATGGTTTAATGCTTTAACAAACGTTTTGCCCCTTTGTTTTTGGTGGTCGTGGGGATTAAACTTGGGGCCTTCACACTGACTATGTCTCCCTACATCTCCAGTCCTTTTCACAATGTTGAGACAGGTTCTTGGTAAGTCCTCCAGGCTCAAACTTGCATCTTCCTGCCTTAGCCTCCTGGTGTGCTAGGATAACAGGTGTGCTCCACCATGCTCAGCTTACAAAACTATTTTAATTTTTTTTTCTTACTAAAATATTAGGAATCACACCATTAAAAATTCACTTGTAGATTAGTGCTAATTTCCTATTATACATATTTCCTGGTTAGGTAACTGTTTTTAAAACTGAACTTTAAAAATCCCATCATAAGAAATCAACGGATTTTTTTTTTAAAATGTCAAAACTCAAATGAATTTCAGTATGGAAATGATTCACTTTTAAAAACAGCTTGAATTACTGATGGTTCTTAAAGGAACGATATTATATAACATATAAAATTAAAATAACTATTTCTCTTACATTCTTACTGGATTCCCTTAGCCTCTCCTATGTATTTAATAAATAAATACTAATATGGCTACGTGCAGTGTAGAAAAATGATTGATATAATTTTTCATTTTTATTTATAGATATAACTTAACATCTTAGTAATTTTAAGTGTATCATTCACTGCTATTTAATGTATTCATAACATTGTCCAAACATTCCCTCCATAAATCTTAACTTTTTTCATCTTATAAAAGTAAAACTGCACCTGTTAATAACTCCTTATCCCCTCATGCCCTTAACTCCTGGCAAACAATATTCTAGTTTTTCTATGAATTTCCCTATTCCAAGTATCTCACATAAGAGGAATCATATGGTTTTGTGGCTGGCTTATTTCACTTAGCATAATGTTCTTAAGTTTCTTCCATGTTAAAGCATTTGTCAGAATTACTTTCATTTTCGGGGCCAGGGAGATGGCTCAGTGGAATAAGCGCTTCTCTGGCAAGCGCAAGGGCCCGAGTTCAATCCCCAGTTCCACAAAAAAAAAAAAAAAGAATCACTTTCATTTTCAAAGCTGAATAACACTGCATTATATGTGTACAGCACTTTACTTCCCCATTTATCAGTCAATGGACACTTCATCCTTCTACATTTTAGCTATCACAAATAATTCTTCTATGAATATAAGTGTACAGAGAGGTATTTCACTGAGACCTTGTTTGCAGTTCTTTTTTTTTTTTTTTTTTTTTTTTTTCTGGAACTGGGGATTGAACTCAGGCCCTGGCACTTGCCAGGGAAGTGCTTATTCTACTGAGCCACCTCCCCGGCCCCTTGTTTGCAGTTCTTACAGCAGTTAAAACATTACTGAAAGTGGAATTGCTAAATCAAATTGTAATTCTTTTTTTTTTACATTTTTTGGGAACTTCCATACTAATTTTCATAGAGGCTACATCTGTTTTACCAGTGATACACAGGAGTTCTAATTTCTCCAAATCTTTACTTGCACTTGTTATTTCTCATTTTTTTTTTATAGTACCTATCCTGATGTGTGTGAGGTAGTAAATGGTAAATTTTAAAATAGTAAATTTAAGCTATAAGATTTATACCCCAGTGATTTAATAAACCTTGTTTTATTATAAAATAATCCAGGATCACTTTTTAACAAAAAAGACAATACAGGCATAAAGTACACCCTAAAAATCTCCTATAATTCTAGTATCCAACAATGATTGTTAATCTTTAGCATAATCTTCTTGGTGTATTCCAGCCATGAATATATGATTGATAAATGGTTTCTTAATCCAACTTTCTAGACAATTCTATTACCAATTTAATTTGTAATACGTATTATTTATGATCTTTTTTTAGAGTTATGAGATGTTTAATTTGGAACTTCCCACTCTTATGGAGGAAAACAATCAGTAAAAACACATTTTTCATTCTGTTGCCATAGTTTCTGCCAAGCTGCACACATCCAATTGCATAGAGCATGTGTGTAATCATTTGATTAGATCCAATGATTCACTTGTGTTAAAGCTAAGAAAAGGTTTAATTTGAAAGCACTTTTATAATGAAAGTAGAAATGAAAAGAACAATAATGCATTTGAAGCTATTTAAAATGTGTTTCCTATTATATGATTAAAGTACTGATGTACCAAATTTTATTTTATTAAACTTTCAGGAATAGGTGAGAAATTTAATAAACAGACTTATGGAGTCTGTGGACATAAAGGAAAATACTATCATCATGCTAAGCCAGTCAAAAAACTTATTGAGAATATAGGCCTTCATTCATTCTTGTAACAAATATTCAAAAATGTCTCCTACAGGGTAGGCTCTAGGCTAGCTACTAGGTGTTTAGCTAAGAATACAGGCTCTGTACTGGCAAAAATGAGGGAATATCTGGGAAACTCTGATCTAGAAAATAGTTGATACAAAGGTATAGGTAGGAATATTTTCCCCATATAAAATAGTAAGAGGCTAGTTCTAATTAGCTATATTTTGGGGAGGGTATAAAAACATAACATAAAATAGGTACATGGAACTCGCTGATTCAAAACCTGGAATGCAGACTAATTAGTTTTAATTGAATCTGTGAATCTGCAAGTAATGATGGTTCTCAACCTGATGAAGGTAATGTTTTAAGAAAACTGTTCTGGCAATAATATGCTGTATGGACAGAAATAAGAAAAACTAATACCAAAAGATAATGAGGTTATTGCAATAGGATGTGGGCTAGATGTGTGCTAATGATACTGGCTGAGTAAAAACTAGAATGAACCCAAGAATCACTGTAATATTCAATTTCCAAAATTTCCACTGCATAACTACCTTGTGTGCTGAGACTACAAAAATGAAACAGGATTAGATCTACATGTTCAAAGATGAATTAATTAAAATTCTACTCCATTTTTTACCCACTAGCATTGGCTATGATCTGAATGTCTGTGTCCCTTCAAAATTAATGTTGACATCTCTACCCTTATTGTGTTGGTGCTAAAAGATGAGATCTTTGGGAGGTGATTTGGTGATGAGGGCAAAGCTCTCATGAATAAGATTAGCGTGTGCCCTTACAGAAGAGCTTGGACAGACTGTTGGCCTCTCTCATCATGAGGACACATGTAGAAAGGGCTATCTACGAAGCAAACAGCCCTCACCAAATCTGCTGGGGGCCCTCATTTTGAACTTGTCAGCCCTCAGAACAATGACAACCAAATTTATGTTGCTTACAAGTTACCCAGTCAAGGAATTTTGTTATACAGGAGCCCAAATGGACTCCAGCCCCATATCTAAAACACAAGCAATCTAGGTCTAGTGAATAGGAGTGTTACTGGCAGAATAAGGAAGTCAAAGGGGGAAGTTTGGAAGTTGCAACACTACAAGTAATGGCAAAATATTCCAAAAGGGCTGCTGTGCAAGCAGCTCTAGACAAGAAATTGAAGTTCTACAGAGAGTTCACGTACAAAATTACTAGGAGAGGGGCAATGGCTAAAGCTCCTCTAAGAAGGAAGCCTTTCAAGAGCCCACACAATAAGAAAAACAAGTCTTGATCACTACCAATAGTAATGAAGTCAGAAGAAAAATAACCAGAGTAACAGTAAACTAATTATGTACTGAATCTAAGCAAAATAGAATGTAATAACAAGAGAAGTACAGATAAGGAAAAATGCAGCAAGATGGACTCAGTGAATTTTTTTTTTTTTTTTAAAGAACTATCTGGGTTGGGGAGATAGCTCAGCAGCACAGCGCTTGCCTGGCAAGTGCAAGGTCCTGAGTTCGATCCCCAGTACAAAAGCAAAACAAAACAAAACTATTAATAGTGGAAAAATGAGGCATAAGTCAAATTCTAAGAATGCAATGAGAGAAGCCAGACTTCTCTACATTTTTATATTTTAAAATGTAGAAAGGTTATTTAAAATATAAAACAAATGATCAAAACAGAAAAGACTAAGTTACATGTATGACAACCCACCCTTAAACATGTAATAGTCTGACTGCTAAGTAGAATGATGACCACAGAAATGACCTTCCCCACCCCAACTCCCTTTTAAACTCTAAAATCAAAGAGAACTGGTTGGACTCCAGACATTAGTGGCTATAACCTGGGAGCTAGAAGAAACTGTCCCAGGATCAAACCACAAAGGAGCTGAAAGAACCAGTCTATATTCCAGAAGATTTTATGGAACCATAGTACACTTGATCATCAGTCTGTTCAATAACATTGCAACCCAAATCACATCCACCTTTTAAGTAAGGTTTGAAACCCCTCAGTATTAACACCAATAAACTAAAAGAAAACTTAAGCCTCAAGACTATACAGGAAGGTGAGGCTGTGAAGGTAAGCAGTGAAAAATCAAAACTACATCCTTAAAAGAATATACACAATACTATTCCAGGAATATACACAATACTATTTTAGATATATAAAAAAAGAAACAGAGGCAGAAAGTGGAAAGAATCATATGAAATGTTTTCCCAACATGTAAGGCAGATGGGAAAGAAGATCCATGGGCAAAGGGAACATGAGGAATGCTGGGAAAAGTAGATGGAATGAGCGATTCCTAAGGGAGCAGTTCCTTCTAGCAGTGGTAACTAACAGAAATAGGACAGAAGGGTATTTGTGATAAGAGTTAAAGTTTAGAGAAAAAGATAAGGATATGTGAAGATGTCAGAGCTGAGGATAAATGAGATTACCAACAGCCCTTGTGAAGAACAGAAATAATCTCTGAAGGAAGAAGTAGGGAAGCAGCATATTGAAGAGTAGAACCCTTCAGCAATCACCTTAGCCCTAATATACCATTTCATACAGGAGATGAAATGAGATGTACACAAAGTCACTTCAATAAGTAAAAATCACCGTAAGCAGAAAAGACCTAAAAATCATCTTAATCAAAAGAACTAAAAAGCCTAAAGAATGAATGATAAAAGATAGAATGACAGTATGGTAAAACTTCAAAATGGAATCCCAAACTTAGCAATTGTGTTTCTTGTACTGCCCAGGGAATGACCCAAGCATTTGATTCAAACACAGATCTCCTAGGAAGGATCAGCCCTGTAATGGAACAAGCTGTATCAGGCTCTCAAGCCTTAATGTCCACAGCTATCTGAACATCAACCCATTTCCTTTCTTTTCTAACTCCATGTATCATCTGACCCACCAGTCTTTTGATTATAATTATAGCCTTATGCATGAAATCAGAACATGAAAAGAAATAAATACCATAATGACCCAATGCTGAATGAATCCTATTTGTCACTATTAAAGAACTTCTAGTTAATAACAATATACAATGTACTATAA
This sequence comes from Octodon degus, assembly GCF_000260255.1. Classification (NCBI taxonomy): domain Eukaryota; kingdom Metazoa; phylum Chordata; class Mammalia; order Rodentia; family Octodontidae; genus Octodon; species Octodon degus. The sequence continues at coordinate 3,078,411 of NW_004524646.1, forward strand.
TCGTATCAATAAATTTAATTTTTTTTATTTTAGAAAAAAGAACACCATCAACTTATTAGGACAGTTTGTCCATCTAAAAATGTTCAATTTTCAGGTCTTTAGACTGTTTTTTCTTTGAGATATCAATTCATCAAGAAAAATAAAAGAAAAACAAAAGCAAAGCTTAACATGTAAATTCTTTAAAGTTCCTGTTTTGGTAAAGAAAGGAGTTTCAGTCTTGGCCCTTATTTCCCCATTCCACAATAATTAGCTTTACCTTCCTCTTTGCAGCACCTTTAATATCAAAGAAAGCTCAGCATTGGCCTCAAATTTCCAAGATCCGGCATGAGCAGATCACAGCACCACAGACTGTCTCATCTTCCAATGGCTCAATCTAGAATTTTGACTTTATGATGTTTTGAAAGTGGCATTCAGAGGAAACTGTACTTAAAACTTTGAGTTTTGATCTTTTATCTGGCTAGTGATATGTGATATGATACAATCTCCAAATGCAGGCCAGTGGCAGGAAGCTACAGCGCCATCAGCCCACAGGCATGAGTGACAACCACTAGTCTACCAGGTGCTGTGTTCTTAAGCTATGAAGTTTGGCAGGTTGAGTGCACTAAGTGAACTTTTAAGTTTGCAGGATTTTCAACTTAAAATGGATTTATCAAGTCATAACCTCATAAAAAGTCCACAAACATCTGTATTACAGTTCTCAAGAAAAATAGTAAAATGTAATACCAAAACACACAACACACACACACATACACAAGAAACTTATTATAAGGAATTGGTTTGTGTGATTATGGAGACTAAAGATACAAATTACACAGGTTGGACGACAGGCTGGAGACTCAGGATGACTCCAGTGCTGCAGTACTTCCACTCTAAAGACTGACAGGATAGAGAGCAGGACAAGTGACATTCCAGTCAGAGTCTGAAACAGGACTTGCTATAGAACCAGGAAGACCCAATAACAAATGAAGCCTGAAGGCAGTTTGGAGCATTCTTTCTCATTTGAGAAGACAGACTTTTTCCTCTACTCAGGCCTTCAGTTGGATTGGATGAGGTCCACCTGAATATGGGTGACAATTTACCTTACTCAGAAATCCACCAATTAAAATGTTAATTTCATCCAAAAAACCTCATAGAACATCCAGAACCCCACTGGACCAGCCATGCTGACACACAAAATTATGACAAGTTCATCCCTTGTCAATTTGGCACCCCACATACATTTCCTTTAAATCATACTTAATCTTCTCATTTCTCCTTCTTAGCAAAGTTAGCAACCGAAGTTCTGTCCCTGCAGAACCATTGTAAACCAGGCCTGTATTTTATCTTCCTCTGTCAGCTTATGATAAGAAAGTCCCTGTGAGACAGACTATGCTTGCAGGCTGAGAGAGAAAGCCAGTACACTGTAGCAAGAGCAAAGACCATTGACATTTGGGGCACTCGTGCAATGCTGCCTGCGGCCTGCTGGCCTAACCTCCTGGGTATTGCTCCCATTTGACGGCAGCATGCAGCTGTGCACACCAAATAGTGTTTGATCAAATACTGAGAACCAGAGGTAGCAAAAAGTAACACAGCAATACATGAGTGTGTACTTCTGAGTGTATAAACAAAAGAAAGACAATGTGACGGAATGTTAAAAATTGGGGATTATGAATAAAGGGTTCTTTAGATTATGAATTAATCAAAAGTCTTATTAATACAAGTTTATTTTTTAACTTTTGATTTCTAAAACATCATTTTGAGATAAAAATTTTGAAAATCAACAAACCAAGGTGTTTTTAATTGTGTTTAGAGTCACAAAATATCTGTAATGTTTTTTTTACACGGCAATATACCTACGCAGATATCCTTATAAGCTCAGAAGCATTGTTTAGCTTGGTTTCAGAGGTAAAATGTCCAAAATGAGGTGAGAAAGGGGGACAGTAGGGACACATGCTCCAGTGCTTTTACATCCCTCTGAGCATTCTTGGTGTTTTCCTTCTAAACCACACATCAGGCACTGCACGGGGCTGTGGCTGAGAAAACAAAAACATGCTAAAGCTGAAGAAGGAGAGGATGAGTGTGACAAGGAAGGACAAAATTCTGTTTCTTTGGTCCTCAGTTTTCAAGACATAGATTATATAACTGACTTAAAATGAACATTTTAAAAAGTAGAATTATTCTTTAAAATTGAGTTGGCAGTAGCCCTGTGAAAGTGTAGGGCTGTAAGTACAAATCATTACAAATTGATATGCAATTCAAGGCTGCCACATGTAAGTGCCAATGGAAACCAAACTGGCACTATGAGCAGCGTGTAGTCGGGAAGTAGAGAAAGGGAAGGGTGCTGATGAAGTACTCTCTCGCAGTAGAATTAAGTGCAGAGGTGTCAACAGAATTGCAGGGGGAAATGAAGTTATGACTGAGCAGGAACAAAGAGCTGCTGTATTTTGTTACATCAAATTGAAATCTGATCGTTGAGACCATTACTTTGGACTAGTAAAAACTATTCTGCATCTTTTTCTTTTTATTTAACTACTTATTTGTTTATTTATTTATATATTGGATACAGGGCCTCACTACGCAGGTCAGATTTGTAGTGATCCTCCCATCTCAGCTTCCCCAGCACTGGTATCATAGGCATATGCCACCACACTGGGTTTTGGGGTAGCACTATGCACCTGGGTGGCAGGGGTTCCAGGCCAGCACAGCATGCGGTACCAGGGATCAAACTCAGGTCTTTGCACTTGCCAGGCAGGTGCGTAGACCACTGAGCTATCTCCCCAGCCCTACTATTCTGTATTTTGCATGAAATGTGCAACTCAAAATATATTAAGAAACAAAAATAATTCTGTAGAACTTTGGACAGTGGTAGATACGGTTCGCTATATGGATTAACTTTATATAATTTGCAAGTTATCTAATTTTACTTGCCAAAAAAACTGAAGTATGGCATCTACTGTAAATGAAAACATAACTGAAGAAGGGCTGTGCTGAGGGTGAAAAGGCAGATCTTTCATTATCTATCTAGAACAGCTTCTCATAATAATTGTCTTTAACGTACATATGAGATAGTTACTGATTTACAAACATTAAGGGATCCTACTTTTGAAAATAAGTTTAAAAATCTTTTCTACACTATTCTTTTGATTTGTTACCTTTCTTCTTAAATTATGTTTTTCTTCACATTTTTATGAATTAGTTTAGTCACCTGACATAGCCAGGAAATAAGGTATCTGAGTGGACTGTTCTCTTAAATAAAACCACGTTTTATGATACAAATTTTCAACTATTTCATTATAGTAAAACTGTTTACTTTTCACAGGCCATCTTCATTTGGAAATCATAAATATATATGATATATATATATATATTTAAAATACTTTTGGTGAGAACAGTACTAAGGTTTGAACTCAGGGCCTGCACATTGAGCTACATTCCCAACCCTTTTCAAATTTACTTTCAGAGTCTTCCTAAGTTACTAAATTGCCCAGGCTGGGCTTGAACTTGTGATCTGCCTCTCTCAGCCTCCCAGAATACTGTACCAACCTGTGCACTGCTCTGCCGACTACTGTCTCAATTCCTTTCTAGTTTATCTTCCACACTCCTGCTGCTGGTCTTCTATGGTACAGAAATGATTATCGTAATCCTCTACTTAAAAATCTTTCAGGGACTCCCTGTTGCCTTTAGACGTGTACACGGCTTTTTAAGCAAACACAAATTCCTTCCTGAGTTGCTTCCTGCCTGATGTCTTGCTGCATCTCCTCGGCCTCCCTTCCCACGATCTGGGGCTGGGACTAAGTACACATTCCCAGGCATGCCACCTTTTCTGTTATCTTGTTGCTTCATATTGCAAGTGTTTTTCTACCCTGCCTTCTATCAACTACCTGACTTTCGCAAATCTTTAGATGCTCTCTTGTGTTCTTTCAGAACTGTTTAAATCAGTCTTGTTTAGTAGTGCCTGAACTTAGACTAGCTCACTTTCCCAAGAGTCTCCTCTGGACCTTATAGTGCTTGAGATCAGGCAGTGTGTCTGCTCCATTCCTACCAGCGCTTAGAATAAACACTTCATGGGGCTAGGGCTATAGCTCAGAGGTAGAGTTCCTAGAACACAGGAAGCCCCGGTTTGATCCTCAACAGTGTGGAGGGGTCAAGATACTCATTTTCAAGATGGTATATTTACATGTATACTATCATGGGAACTACACAAAGCATGGCATTGGTAACGAGAAGAAAACATCATCACAGCAACCAGAATTCCTCCTAGGGAGGGCACTGCATTGCATCTATGCCAAGCTCCTTCTGTGTAAGTATGGGTATTAGCTGGGATGGAGAGGTCAGAAGCAGAGGAGGAAAATAAGAGGATACATTTTTTGGTTTGATTCCAACGGGGAAAGGGGCTGAGGAGATAGTTCAGTGGCCTAAGTGCCTGCTGGCAAATGCAAGGTCCTAAATTCAATCCCTGGTACCAAAAAAAGGAAAAGGAGAAAGAAAAGGGACATGAGAGCAGGGGAGAGGTGAGGTAATGATCCCTTACCCTCAGGCTATCTCGATACAGAGACAAACTAGGTGTGCTCCTTCCTGGGGCTCAGAGGGAGCAGGTGCACTGCACTGTGCCTCTTCTGCCTCTTCAGAAACCTTCACTGAAGTCTAGAATGCATTCTCTGTGTACTTCTGTCTTTCACAGAAGTTAAACAAGGAGCTGTGTGGTATCTATACTGTTGTGATACAAACAGATCAGTGGTGTGGCAGTTCTCAGGGTTTACAAAGCCCAGCCCTCCTAGAAACTAAGGAAAGCTGGAAGGAAGGGGAAGATTTATTTGGGTTGGTTTTGTTCTGGAGGAGGGTACTGGGAATCAAACTCAGGACTCTGTGCTTTCCAGGCAGGCACTGTGCCGCTGAACTATCTCCCTGGCCCTGGAAGGGGAGGCTTTGGACTTGCATAGGCTGTGCACTATGGGATCTGAGTCTACTCAGTCCACACTATAAGGGGCTGGCAAGTTACCTAACAACTTGGATATACTCAACCAGAATACCAAAAAAGACTCAAAAGTGAGACTAGCTAGTATTAGGAAGGCGAGGTTACCACTGTTGTTTCCATGGAGACTTTCTGTATTATAGTTCATAATACAAGAAAGGTTTTAAATTTTTTTTTAATCTTCTGTTTATTTATTTGGTATAGGGTCTCGCTATACAGTTCAGACTCTTAATGACCCTCCTGTCTCAGCCTCCCTGGCATTAGGATTACAGGTGTGTGCCACCATGCCCAGTTTTGGTGGCTGGCACAGCATAAGATACCAGGGATTGAACTCAGGTCTTTGCGCTTGCCAGGTAGGCGCTTAGACCATAGAGCTATCTCCCCAGCCAAGAAAGGTTTTTTAAAAGAGGAAAATATCTATACTATATAGAAGCCCCTCAGTTTATAATAGGGCTATATCTGGCTAAACTCATTACAAATTAAAAGCACCATAAATAAAAAATATATTAAGTCAGACATGGTAGCATTTGCCTGTCCCAACTACTTCAGAGACTGGCAGGAAAACCACTTGAACCCAGGAATTCAATGCCAGCCTGGGTAACACAGTGAGACCCACCCCATCTCAACAACAGAATGCATTTAAAACACCTACTTTCCTGAACATTCCAACTTAGCATCACAGCATCCTGTAAGCGTTGGTGGTTTCCCCTTGTAAATACAGGGCTGAGGTTCTCAGTAGCCTGTCCAGAATTACTAGCCCGGGAGAAGTTCAAAATTTAAAATTCAAAGTAAGGTTGCTTATTACTTTTGCAACATCATAGAGTCAGAAAATTAAAGTCAAAACATATAGTCAGGAATCATTTTGAATGTGCTTTATGCCATTTTTCCTTGAGTAAAAAATCACATTTTACATTTATTTTGTCATTTCTCCTTAGTCTCATTTCATCTGCAAGAGTTTTTTCAATTGTTGTCTGTATGACTGACTTTTCTGAATAGAGGCAACTGCTTTTGTTTGTTTAAATAAAATTTTCTCATCGAATGGCATTTTCTTATGGCTCAGGTTATACATGTCTAGTACTTAAGTGACATGTGCTTCTCAGGGCATCAAACCAGAAGTGTAAAATATAATTCTGTCCTACACTGATGCCAGCAGCTTTGATCACTAAGTCCAGCTGCTGTCCAGGGTCTCTACTATATAAGTACTTTCTCCTTGCAGTAAGGAAACTGTTATCCTGTTTCTTATTAAAATCTCCCAAAGAGATTAGAATTCACTGACGCCTCCTACCTGAACCAGTCTCTCGATAATGGTTATTGAAGTAACTTTCCAAGTCTTCTACTCTTTCCAACGTTGGTCAGCACTATACTATGGTGAAGATCCCTCCCTATTCCCAGCTGTCTACCTAAACATAGATTGATCAGTCTATCCATCTATCTGTCTATCATCTGACTACTCATCAATTATTTTTTTCAGTGAGTTAAAATTCATTCCTGTCCTTAAGTTATTTTAACAAATTCTTAGTTTTGGTCTGTGAATGAAAGCACCTTCAAGCTGGCTTCTGTGTCTCTTCTTCTCTTTTCCTGAGCACATATTTTATTCCTCTTATAAACAGCCTTAATTCCTTTAACTTGGAAATGATGTTAGAAACAAAAACCTGTAATATTATGTATGCTCATTGTTACTGAGGTATTTTTTCAAGGACAGAGAAAGGAAAATTCATATTTATATTGTATATAGCCTCATGTTTCAAAATATTTCAAGGGAAATGTGTCTGCGGTCCTAACATTGTAGAAATAGGAGACAATATAAGTACCTGGCTAACTCACCTACAACCAATCAGAACACAATGAGTACAAGAGTAGCGGTATAAGTGAATAATGAAACTCAAGTATAAGTCCACTGAGTTGATGACAGATGAAGTATATCAGTAATGACCCTGACTAAGACACCCACCCTGTTATGCCATCACTGAGCCACTTCTCAGCAAACAATTTGTGTGTTCAACTCCTGTGGCTTTCCAATAAACCAGAATGTCAACAATCAGTGGACCCCTGGTGGAAGTTAAAGCAGAAAAAGAAGTTGGGCACTTGAGTACTGAAGTTTTATACCCCTTTCCTACTACCTTTTTATAGTGGAAATAACTAAATTTGAAAATGTTTCTGTGGCATGATTTCTGAGTTCTGTTTGATATAACTCAAGGAACTAGATTTTTGCTGTGACTCAAGTCAGACTGAAATTGAAAGTTAAATTGGGAACAAGCATCTACTCACTCTTACGGATATTAATTTAATATAAATTGTAAGTATTTATCAAGTGATATCATGTGAGGTTTATATAATTGATAGAATTTATGGTTTACACAATGGCATACTATCTTATCTCTGCTTTAGTCTCAGCTGTGCTTGACAAACATATCAAGTGCTCATCATCGGTTCTTTCCCCTATTCTGTTTCCATGAAACTCATTCTCTAGTAGTTTCCTTAGGAATAGTACTAGGTAAGGTATTCTCTGAGTGCTAGTACGGTCAAAACTTTTCCTACAGCTCTAATCTTTTTTTTTTTTTTTTTTTTTTTTTTTTTTTTTTTTTAATGAATTTTGGGCAGGGTCTAAAGGGTGTACAGGGTCTTGCTATGTAGATTGGGCTTGTAGCGATCCTCTTGTTTTCTGCCTCCCAAGTGCTGGAATTACAGACATGTGCCACCACATTCAGTCTCAATCTCAACTGCTGTCTCAGCACTTCAAAATAAAAAGGGGGGGAGGGTACTGGGGGTTCGATCCCCAGGCCTGCTGTGCTGGCCCCGCCCCCGGGGCATGCTGAGACAGCAATTGAGACTGGGCATGATGACACACGCCTTAATCCCAGCTCTTTGGAGGCTGTAAATTGGCAGATCACTGAGTCCGATCTAGTAGAAGGACTACTAGATCTAGTAGAAGGACCCTGAACACCCTGTAGACCCTTCACTAAAATACAAAAAAAAAAAAAAAAGGTTGATGCTTCAGTGTTGCCTTGTTTTGTATGTTAACTTTGACCAATCTGAGGTAGTTGATGATACTACCATGAATAATTTAATCCTTTTGCCTGAAGACCTGATGATTTTTTTAAACATTAGTACAGATACTCCTCGTTCAATGTCTATTCAGACTAAAACTCATCTTTATTTTTTTATAGTTCTGTACATTTTGTTGATAGAGCCTCATTTTTTAACAGTACACTTTGTTTATACAGTACTGTAACTTGGAATTTCCTTTGACCATATTTCATTGTTGTGCATAATTATAATATCCATATTACAGTTCCTCTTTTAGTGACCAATTTACTTAACCTCATTGCAGGAACAGGACTGCCCCTAACATTACTAAGTATAAGAGTAATCTAGTAAGAATATTTCTAAGATGCCTCAGAGTTGATCATCACTGAAGTTGATCACTCTATCATTATTGCTATCAATTTCCCTTAGTACTCAATAAGTGAGTTCAATTACAGACTCAAGTCTTCTCTTATTCTTGGAATTATATTTCTTGAACAGTTTATTTTTCTTGTTTAACGATTCCTTTTGTACATATTATATCTGCTTTGCCTTTCTCCATTCTAACTACTTTTTCTCTGAAAAAACATTTTTCCATGTTTAATATTTAAAAACTTAATTTTCCTGCTATTCTTAAATGTTCTTAAATTTTATGATTCTATTTTTATCTATTTTTCTTTAGGGACCTTGTACATGTAGTCAACATTTCTGATGATTTTATATTTTACTTATTTTTCAAGACTCCAATCCACTCTATTTTTTTGTTCATTTTTTTCTTAGCTTTTAATATCTGACTCAAGGGTTCTCCCCACGACAAACACCATCCTCTAATGCTTACAAGATACTCAGTCTGAAGTGTTGTGTTACAGTTATTCGTCTGCATAATGACTGCACTTGGGATAATGTTTTGGTTTGCATTTGTGTTTTATTTTTACAGTAGCTTTGCATTAAGGTTTTTGTTTGTTGCTACGCATTTGGTACACAGAGTTCCAAGTACAAAAGATCCTTCACTATAAAAGATTCAGGGAAGTTTCTCTAGTTTGTGGGATGATGGAAGGACTGGTGTGTAACTTTTCTTGTTTGTGCAAGAGCTTGATGTTCTCCTTTTAGTTCTTGCTCTCCTCTGGCCACATCTCCAATACAGCTGCTTGCCTCTGTTCATCTAGAAGCAATCAATGCTCTCGGCGGTACTGCTCACTTTTGAGCCATTTTCATTAGCTGAAGTTGCAAACTAAGCAAGTCCGAGGCCAGGATGCAATGTTTTGGTATATAGTGCTAGTACATTTTTCTTTCTGAGGATGATTATTTTGCCTATGTTTTGTCTAAATCTTTTCGGTACCTTTCCTCTTTTTCATGGTATCTCCTAAGACGCCCTTTCCACATTCTATACCCCACAGGACTGCTGCAGCCTGAGCCCAGATGAATTCAGTGCTGCTCTTCTTTACCTACATACCAAGTAATCTGAAGCTTACAGTATTCCCACCAGCAATGCTGAAGGTACGGGTTGTGTGCGGTCTCTTGCTGATATTATGTTGGGGAAAGAGGAGCAGAGTACATGGAGATCTGGAAGTAGGCATCTGTCATTATCCTCCAGGCCTAAAACATTTACTCTTGCTCCTATTAAAGTATCATTTCCAAAGTATCCAAAACAGTGTTTTTCTTTCAAGGAACTGGAAGTATCCAGACTGACCTACAAATTTCTCTGAGGTGTTCCAAAAGTTCTAGAGTGTTCTCCCTTTTTTCTTGAAAAATGTCTCCACCATCTTAAAATGTTCTGAGAGGTTCTTATAAGACTTTCCTCATGGAAGACTTTAGCACTCAGGATCATCTAATAACAATAGCATATTATCCCAGAATTTCAGTGGTTTAAAGTAACAGTTTTTTATTCATTCTACATGTTCATTTGTGGCTTATCTAAGGACTACATCCACGTCTTCCTCACAGGACCCAGAAACAAAGTCAGTATCTACAGTACTGTAGGCTGCTGTGTAGCAATGCGGTAAAAGCTTTTAATAGGGCCACAACGACAATCTGATATACCAGCACAGAAACCTTACATGTAATCTCTGCTCCATTTAATTGGCCAGGACTAGTCACAGGACCTCACCCTCAAATAAGTGAAGCATCCAGGCTGACCTACAAGTTTCTCTGAGGTGTTCCAAAAGTTCTAGAGTGTCTTCCCTTTTCTTAGACCAAAAGGAGAACCAGGAAGCCCCATCTATAGACATTATACCTTAAACCTAAAATATTTCTAAATATTTCTATTAATATCAGTGCAGGAGTATACTGCTTAGTATATGAAAGCTACATTGACTCAGTATTAAAATCAAAGAAAACATTTTCTAACAAAATTCAAATGACAAGCAGTAGAACCTATCAAATACATGTAATATTTTAGTTGGCCAAATGATAAAATAAAAAATACTTCCATTAAAGTTCCCAGAAAATACAGTTAGCTATTGTCAAAGAAAGTTAATGCCAACTTTAAATTACAAGATGACTATAACCACAGCGCTCTTAAAAAGAAAATCTGCATGATTTTTTAATAAATGGAGTCACTAATATGAACATACATGCATTTTATATTTACATACAGACACTTATCTGTATATGGGTTTAAATATTACTAATTACCTGTTTACTTAACACCAATACATGAGAAGTAATATAAGGCAGTAGTAAATGCAAAGAAAGATATTTATTTAACTTTGTATTTATAAGACTATTAATTTGAGCTATACAACAGGAAAGAAAAAGGCAAATTTTAAAATATCTGTGAAAGCTGAAGACAGTACCTTGATAATCATACACATTTTTGAAAATGCAAGGGTATTCATAATGAAAGATGATTAATCAGAAAAAGTATGTCTACAAGAAAATTTTAAAGAAATATTAAAATCATTAAAAATGAAAACCAATAGACTCTTCCTGGGAAATTATGTTAAAAATTTTATTTTGCATTCTAATTATTTCCTTTATTATTGCCTTCTATTTTCTACAACTTTTTAAATGTAGATGAAAATACACTGGCTTTTAAAATGTGACTTCCATTTTACTAAGCTGTGAGCCTGGGAGATGGCTCAGTAGAATAAGGGCTTCCTTGGCAAGTGCAAGGGCCTGAGTTCAGTTCCCAGTTCCACCATTTTACTAACCTGTGCTTTCAACGCTGAAGACAGTGGAGTCAAAGATATTAAAATTTCACATAGAAAAGGAAAGCAAGCAGGCAACAGCTAAGCAAAGAGTCTCTGTACCAGCACTTTAGTGTCTCATTCCTATTAACACCTGATACTAACAACTGAGAGAAATCCCTAAAATGAAATACAGCAAAATAAACAGGCAAAAAAGGAACTCAGAAAAGAATCCATGGCTCACTTCAGCAGCACATGTACTAGAAAAGAATCCAGGGCTCAAGGAAAGTAAAACTTTATGAAAAATATAATTAAACATTATCAACCATAAGACAAAACAAAAAAGATATAAAATAAGCAGCATACTTTTACAAATTATTTAAATCTGGAGTAGAAAATAAAATCTATTAAAGGTCTGGATAGGGGCTGGTGAGATGGCTCAGTGGTCTAAAGCACCCTACCTAGAACAAGCTTAGTAAAGCACAGGGACCGCGGTTCAATCCCCCAGCACCACATGCCAGCCAGCCCCGCCCCCTGGTGGGCTGAGCCACACACACACACACACACACACACACACACATAAATAAAAAATTTTAAATAAATAAAGGTCTGGATAATAAAATTAAAGGAACAAGGCAAAAGTAAAGTAAAAATGCAAAATGAACAAGATAGAATAAATAAAAAAATTATTAAGTAATAATGTATGTAGTAGAATTCTAAAAAAAGTGAAAAGAACCAAAGGGGGGGGAATTATCAAATATATGATTCAAAAAAATATTACTCCCAGAACAGAAGTTTTAAGAAGCACAATGAGTGCTTAGCACAATGAATTTTAAAATTCCTACACCAAGTCATGTAAATGTGAAATTTCAAAATCCCAAACCAGGAATGAACAATCCTAAAGCTTCCTCATGATTTAAAAAATGTCAAATACAAAATAACAGAATCAGAATAGCATTCAAATTTCTCACTCCAGTCATTGGATGCTAGAAGACAAAGAAATGCCTTAAAAATCCCAACAATTTTATGGAGACATTCTAACATTTAAGAAATCTTTTTCTTTTTTTGGCACTTAGGATTGACTCCAGGGCCTCACACATGCTTAGGTAAGAGCTCAACTACTGAGCTATATGCCAACCCACCTCTTCTTTAAACCTTATTTTGAGATACAGTCTCATAAAGTTGCCCAGTAAACAAGCTGTTCCTTCTCTAGAGATGTTGGGAAACAAAATATGCATTTTAAGAATGTCCTTAGGACATCATGTGGCCAGAAGCAAATGTGCAGAAAAGTCTGCTGAAGAACATTTCAAACCCTAAATACAAAGGAAATACCTCATGAACACAGTGTCCTTCTCTCCTTCATATTCCTATCAAATGTGAACAGTCAACAATGAGGACAAAGTGAGAAAGAAAAACGGAGCCCAGATCCTTAAGGGCATGGGCTGCCTGACTCTGACTTACTGCTATCTGAGCATTTTAAAAATTTATTTAAGTCACTGTCATTGATTAAGATTTCTATTACTGGCAGCCAAAAGCATGCAATTACCATGATAAACACTGGGAAACAAAGATGAAGCACCCAGCTCCTCCTCAAAAAGCTCATTATAAACAAAAGTACAGTAAATGTAACCAATGAATGACAATACACAAAAACAAATGCACTACTGTCATGAAGAATTCAGAGGTAAAGCTCATACCTAGTGGGAGCACAGGCAAAGCCTTCAGTTAACTGATACAGCTCTGGAGAACTAAGTTAGTTCTGATAGAAACATACATTTCACACTGAAGAAAAAGCACAAGAAAATAGAGTATATCCAAGAAAACTAAAACCAAGTCTGAGTTGACAAAAGATTACTATTCAGAATTTACAAAGAATTCCCATTGGAAGATAAATGATGAAACAGAAACAAGGGCAAGACACATATAAGCACTTACAAGAACTCTAAAAGGGCAATAAACATCAAAGAATTTCATCTTTATTAGCAATCAAGGAAATGTAATTTTAATAACCACAAGATCACAGTAACATTCACACCTACTAGCCTGGCAATGATTTCTTCCTAACTTGACAATAAAAACTGATGGAAAGAAAAAAAAAAAACAAAAACAAAAACAAAAACTAGATGACTTATCCACTGCTGTTGCACAGTATAAATTTTAAAAACTATTTTGAAGGGAAAAGGTCAGTATTAGCTACTACATGTGAGGATGTATATTCTCCCAAGCTCACTAGAGTACTTGACTTCTAGGTATTTATCCTAGAAAAACTCGTGCATGTGTGCACACTAGAAATATAACAAAAATACTGTTTTTAATAGGAGGAAAAAGCATCTCAAATGTCCACTGATAAATGAATAAACAAATAAACTATAGTTTTTATACATGTAATAGTATAAAATCATAAAAATAGATAACTACAAGAACATAAAGTTCTTCTGCATACAACATATAACATTTCTTTTAAAAGATAAATCAACAGAAAAGCTAACATTTAAGGAAAGTCATCTTTTTTTTTTTTTTTGGCGGAACCAGGGTTTGAACTCAGGCCCTTGTGTTGCCAGGGAAGCGCTTAGTCTACTGAGCCATCTCCCTAGCCCCAAGCTAACATTTAAGTAAGGGAGAAACTATAAAAACAGCATATCTAAAATGCACCAATAAAATTCATTTTGTAAGAAACCAGATAATTTTACAAACAATCAAGACCATTCAGTCAATAAGCATAGCCAGCCTATCAGTATTCGAGGAAATGCTAATTCAAAAAGAAAAACTACTTTGCTTCTATCAAATCATTAAAATTTTAAGAGCTGGCAAGTAAAGTAAAGGGAACTTCTGAGTCCTACCGGTGGAGAAGAGCTCTTACAACTGGTTTGGAAAGCAATTTGGCAATACTGAAAAAAGCAGATATTGGAAAAACTTAGTTTCTTATATTCTGAAATTACAGGAAGAGGAGAAGGATATAATAGATATGCAGTTCCCATGAAATATAGATGTTCTTTTCAATCATTTTTAATTGATTTAGTTCTACTCATATGGTAATTTTCAAACATAGAAGATTAAGATTTTTCTGAATAAACTCATGTTAGAGAAACAAATTTCTGTTCTGCTCTATCCCTCAGTTAATCACACCTCCCTCCTATTTACTTTATAACAGCATCTTTCTTAGGGAATTCTGAAGAAAGCTTGTTTCCAAAGTCCTGTAAGCTGTATCACTGTATAAAGATTTTCTTTTCAACTTTCTAAAAGCTTTGTGGGTTTTGCATCCAATAATCATGGCCTACAATACAAAATGAGTATTAAAAGTAACAAATAAGTAGATCCCTTGGTTTGAAACAAAATAACCTTCACTTGAAGAAATGTAAATTACAAACAGTGGTGCACAAGCGTTTTATAATTCCATTTACTCAGCAGGCAAAGGCAGGAGAATCATAAATTTAAGGAATGGGCAACTTAGTGAGGCTTTGTCTAATCAATCAATCAATCAATAATCAAGGATCAGGGGTGTATCACAGCAGTGGAGCACTTGTTCAAGGCCCTGGATTCAACTCACAGTACCACCAATAAAACAACAAAACCAATGTGATATTTTAGCAACATGACCCACATTTTGCATAGTTAAAAAGTAAAAAAATCACTTATACATTAAAATTATTTATTAAAATCTAAAAGGAAGTTTTTAGAAGGTTGAAAAGGAAATCTTCATATAATGATATATTGTACAGGACTTTAGAAAGGAGCTTTCTTTGGAATTCCCTATAGAACGATACTGTTATATGGGGCCGGGGAGCCTGAGTTCAATCCCTGGTTCCGCAAAAAAAAAAAAAAAGATACTGTTATAGAGTAAATATTGCAGAAAACTTAACAATACTGTTTTATAAGGAAAGAAAGCTATTTCAGACTCCACTTTTAACTACTTAACAATATTAGAAAAAAGAAAATGCATATGTAAGGATTATTTTCATTTTTAAAAATTAATTAGCATTATAAGTTATATAGGAGAAAAGTGACGTTTCATCATCCCTAAACTTTAATGTTGCTGTAATGATAATGTGATCATTATGTAACTTTTCTACCTATTTAGGCTTCTTCTAAAACTGAAGATCAATATGATCCAAAAATAGTCACATTATTCATGTCTGATTTAGGTGATATTCATCAATTGCCTCTATTCTGCTTTAGGTCAATTAATCCATTTAATGAGCACCTACTACGTGTCACAAAAAAGAAAAATAGATTCTTTAGGTTTAGAGACATTCACAGTTTGATGGGAGGAGGGGAGAGAAATGTATAATTAGAATGCAATGTAACAAACATAATTAAAGAGTTAAAATAGAACACAAATAAATAGCAAATATCTGAGCATGAAAAAATAGAAGTTTATCTGAGAAGGCCTCAAAGAAGACAGCACTTAGAGTTCTGAGCAGTGCCTTAAAAGTACAGTGATATTTCTGGGTTTGGACAATGAAAGCTGCCAATTTTAAATCTTGCCACTCATCTTGTAAAAAAAGAAAATAAACTATAAGCAACTAAGTAAGTAAAGAATACACATCTGACCCACACCTTCAACAACAGGATGAGAGAGAGGACACAACTTTCTAATTTCCTGTCATTAAAGAAATAGACCCAGAGACTGGGCATGGTGGCCTGCACTGTAATCCCAGCACTTGGGAGGCTGAAAACAGGACAGTCACTATGAGTCTGATCTATGTAGTGAGACCCTGTAGGCCCTGTCCTAAATACAGAAAAAAAAAAAAAAAAAAAAAGTAGACCCCAAAATGAAAATATTTTTAAAAGATCAAATTCCAACACAGGCTGAAGGCTTTAGGAGACTGAGACATAAAAACTCAGTAAAAGGGCATGGAAGACTCAGACAAAGCAAAACCAAAGCATCCCCAGAGAAAGACCAGCAGTAAAAGCCAAGATACTAAAGGCAGGTAGTTCAAGCAGGGAAGAGGGTCAGCCTTGGAGAAGCACAGCTTCAGAGGACAAGTCACATAGAAGAGCAGGTACCTTTGGAAACAGGACAGTGAAGGGAAAGATGGAGGGTCCAACAGGAACAAAAAAGAAGACACACCACTCCTCCCCACCCCATCCCACCCCAACACCACCCATAAAAGAAACTGCACAGAGGAATGTGCTACGCAGTGCTCTAAGGAAGGAATGAACCAATAAACCAAAAAAGCAGACCATAGGTATAGAAAGCTACTGTAAAAATGGGATTAGAAAGACATTAATCAAAACTCCCTCTCAGAACCAAAAACAAAAAACCACAAAGCTGAAAAGTAATAAGAACACCACAACCACAAACTGAATTTAAAATCTTCCAACAAGCATTTGAGGTATAAGAAAAACATCCTGAAGCAGGAATGAGCAAACCACCCCCCCCCAAAAAAAGGGAAGAAATAAAACAAGACCAATTTAATGCAGAACAGAAAAAGTAGGGGCTAGAGGATGCATTCCCCCTACAATGAAGCACAGGGAAAGAAACTCACTGGCAAAGACCTCAGCACACGTGCAGACCACTTGTCTTAGTTACTCTTCTCTAGCTGCTGGGACAAAAGGCTCAACACTAAATTAAAGAGGTTCACAGCCTGTAGAGGTTTCAGTCCATCACTGAGGCAGTGTGGTATCGCACAGGAAAAACAGCTCACTGCAGGCAAGAAGGTACCTTCTTGTACCAAAGCAACAAGCAAAAGGGCCTTAGTGACTTCTTTCTCCCCTTTTATACTCTATCTAGGCTATTGGGATTAGAGAGCTGCCAAAACGAACGGTGGGCCCATTAGTAATCACACACCTTTAATCCCAGCATCACACACTCCAGAATCAGCCACCTCTGAAGAAGCCCCATTTCTGACCACATAGGGTTTTAGGAGGACATCTACACACAAACATAACATCAGTGAACAACAAATAACCACCCAAATAATCACTGCAGGTAGGCAGGAAGTTCTGGATCACTGAGGACTTTGAAAGAGAAACAAAGGCCCAATGATAGCATTTTCAAAGCTGGGACAAGAGGAATAAAAAAGGAGGAAGAGAATATGTTTTCAGTGAACTCCTTTAAGAACTCAAAATCTACCACTTACTAAGGTTAGGTTGATCAATTATTTTTATTAGTATAAGTCTTTATTGGTAATGCATAATTGGATGGATGGATGGATGGATGGATGGATGGATGGATGGATAAATGGATGGGTGGGACAGATAGATGACAGACAGGTTAGGTTGAAGAGAGGTCGACAGACCAAAGTACATACATACAAATAACAACTGTACTAGTCTGCCCCGGGTTCTTCTCCAAATTAGAATATCATAAAAGGACCTGTACATAGGTAATTTAAATAGAAGTAAAGGACCAAGGAGGGTGAAACTAAAAAGAGACAAGCCAATTCAAGGATACCTTACTGACATGAACACAGTTGTAGATAAATGGAGCTTAATCTTGCCTGGGCTCTCCAATGAACGACTAGAACACCCTTAGAATGTATGTGCAGGAATCAGGAGAGGCCTGCACCATCTAGTAAGGGCTGTCCTAGAGGAAGCATCAACCTCCCCACACGTCCCAGCTGCACATGTCTGTGCCCTCTTGCCTGGCTGGAAAGACTGCAGCAGAATGGGGACAATGAGCATGCTAGAGATACTGCAAGGCAAAGCCCACGGAGGGGCTTGAGGATGAGGTGAGGTAATGCTCGAGAGAAAGCAGAATAGAGCTCAAATCTCCACCTGCCTTTAGTCACCGAGTGTGTTCAAGGAGCTACAACTGCTGCTCTATAGTGGTGATGGGGAGGAATTTATATAGAACTCACAGGGTGTTTCTTGTTGCTTCCATATCCATGGAATGAAGAAGTCTTTGCAGCAAGCATAACTCAACGAGAACAAGGTAACTAAAAGCTCGTATGGATTACAGATAAAGGTCCAAACTATACAAGTCAAGTGACACCCTGTGTCAATCTTTCTTGCCATAGTAAGTCATATGCCCCAGATCTCTTGGTTCAGGGCACCCCAAATGCCAATGTGGCCTATTATAGTAATTATAATCCATTCACCTTACTCCTAATGATAAATACCACCATCTTTTCTTTGCCATTCCAGAATCATATTAGTTCTATGATACTAGGGAATCCAGCTCCACAGCCCATGTTCTCTCAACACTGCATTCTTTATTAAGTGAAAGAAGCATTTTCTGAGTCCTCCAAGAAACAGAGTCAGGTGTGTCCTGTGTCATATAAAAAGTCCATCCTAATACATTCTCTTTTCTGAGATTTCTTACCTACCCTGCCAAAGAATGTGTATTTTGTACATTCAACCTAATATATCTCAGGTCCTATTCCTGTTCAAGATTCAAGAAACCATCCCAGTGGTATATTACAACTCAGTTACTATGATGTCTAATCCAGAGTCATGAATAGTGCTTCCATGACAGCAGAATATGTTTAATGTCAATAATTCTCCCTTAACTACCCCTATTCATTTCTCTTACCACTCCTGCTCGATCCAATAATTTTCAGATCCACTTTCCCACACGTTTTTCCTATTCCTATTGATATATACTGTATTAGCTGAATTCTGGAATTATCTGCGTGAATATTCTTTCCCAGAATAAGTTTAACATCCTGATTAAACTATGCTGAGATTCTGTCCAGTTATTCTTCTGGAAACAATAGGGGAAAGAGATAGGGCATATCCTGAGGCCAAGCAACATCTTGTGAGACATCCACTTTGATTGGATCCTTGTATGGTCTCCAAACAAGGGAGGGTTCTTTTTATCTAACAAGATGTTGATCCTGACTGTCCAAAACATTAGGGAAATACAGGGGTTCAATATTCTAAAATTCATCCACCTAACCGATCCAGCCCAGCCCAGGTCCAGTGAGTATGTGGGAGAGCTTCCAGCTTCCCTGTGCCTGTGGGACCTCTCTGGACCAAAACTGAGACATGCCATGCGAGTGAGACCCTCTACCACACCCTCAGGACCCCCTCAACCCTCCAGAGCCCCCACCTCCAAGCCCACAGAGTAAAAACTTCTGCAATGCTCTCGGAATCCCCAGATCCAGCCTAAGCCCAGACCCAGCTAGTGTGTGAGAGAGCTTCTGCACTCCCCTGTGTCCCCTGGACCAGAGGCACAACAGAGGGGCACAACAGGTTCACTTCCAAGGGTGAACACAACAGCTAGACCCAGGCCAGGCATAACTAGATAAACTCAATAGATCTGCACCAGAATTTCAGTTGGTGCTAAGGTTATAACTGCACCAAAGCTCTACACCAAAGGTCAGAGGTCAGTGTTATATGAAATGATAAAGATAAGGAGCAAAATGCAATCTCAGGCCTCGAGCCCACCCAGAACAAGTGCAGAGGACACTAGCTCAGCTGAAATGGATGAATTAACAGTGTCGCAAAGAAAGAAACAACAGCAGAAAGGTATAGAGGAACTCAGAGCAGAATTAATTTCTGAAATAAAAAAAGAAATCTCTGAACTCATAGCATCTGAAGTAAAGAATCAAATGCAGAAACATATGGAGGAAACCCAATCTGAAAAAAACTCTGCAGTAAAAGAATTACTAATCGATTCTAAAGAAGACATTGATAAAAAAAAATAAAGATTAGAAATATGACAGATTCCTTGAATGAGTAATACAGAAAAGAAAGAGATCGCATGAAGCAGAGTCAAAGAGATATAGAGGAACTTAAAATCTCAGTCACAAGCCTGCAAAACCATTTGAGTGAAAGTGAAGACAGAGTTTCAGATCTTGAAGATGCTGGTGCAGTCAGTGGTGAAAAGGTAAGAAAGGATCTCTTAAAAAGAACTAGGATGCAGGAAAAAATAATCCATCACCTGCAAGACGATGCAAAGATGAACAATGTGAGACTAATAGGCATCGATGAGAAAGAGGAGTCAATACAAATGATATAAAAAGAATATGGGCAGAAGTAATAGCAGAAAGCTTCCCAAATATGAGGAAACAATCTGACATCCAGGTAACCGAAGCATACAGAACACCAAATAACTTCAACCCAATTAAAAACACACTGAGACATATAACAGTCAAAATCCCAGAAATCCAGCACAAGAATAATATACTGAAAGCTGCTAAAGAAAAGAAGCAGATCACATTCATCCACCTGGACATCACTTTCCAAGATCTCAGGGTTCTTTTCTATATTAGGGCCTTGACTTTGGCACTGAACACCTGTCAAGAGTGTATTAGAGAGGCAGAACCATGATGAATAACAGAACTTACAAGGGTTTGGCCTCCCACAAGGTGGGGAGTTCGTTAAATAGTCTCCATAAGACTGCCACTTCCATATATGAGGCTGAGGCCAAAGCCATCAGTGCAGGGAGCTGGAAAGTAAAGTATTGTAGTCACTTTATTGTCACTGAGATGCAACCCCTAACATCTACAACTTATAAGATGAGAGATTTATTTTGGCTAACATTTTGAGTCCATAGTCTGCTGGCTCTAACCCAGTACAGTGTGACCAGGGTATAGGGCAACAGTTGCTCACCTCATGGCAGCCAACAGAGAGATGAAGAGAGAAGGAAGGGAGAAATAACCTTCCAGGACTGCCTTCCCCAACAGACTCCACCTTCTACTCTCACAATACTCCCATAACCCAATCACATATGAAGCCCCATCTACTAAGCATATGAGGCATGGGGGGGGGGGCAACATCTGGATACAAACTATGATAGAAAGTCAGACATGAAGTGAAAATGAACCAGGATAAGTTAAAACCCCAAAGACAAGCTGGAACGCGTGAGGACAAACAGAGCCTATATCTGTCTCTACTTACAGGCCTCCAACCTCAATAATGCTGAAAACCTCCTCTGAAAAACTATACACACTCCTATAAGCTAATGGATGGGATCCAACAGGAGCTGGGGACACTGCAGGTCTGGCTACTGCTCATGCCAACATTATGACACAGCAGGTCAACAACAACCTGTGGTGCTAGAACAGACCCTAGTATCATCACCAACCTTTGGACATAAAACATACACAACTGCTGCTTCACTTCTGCCCTCCAATCTCACTCAAAATTATTCTTGGCCACTACTAACCCCAAATTCAGAAGAGAATTCTGAGAAACATAATTCCAGGTTAGTTCAGTGGATACATTACAAACCCGTAACAGAAAGTACTCAGCTCTGCTCTCACTATTAAATTCTGGGCCTGATGTTTTAGCATTATCTGATTTATGGTCACTGGGATTAAAGATCTTTCCAAATAATATCACGAAAGTACTTTTTCCACAGCATACATTAATAATTTGCTATCCTTTTTGTTTTCAAGACTCCAAAAGATAAAAGAAGTTACAGTTATCTCACAGTCCTACAGTCACCACTGTCTTCATATCACTTAAACTCTAGAATTAGCACATAACCCAACTCTTCATTTTCCATTCAATTCTAGTTAGTCCTAATCCCTGGAAGATAAAAGTCTTAGAGGCATTGTTCAGTTTGACTGGTGAGTAATCTACTCCAATATCCCATCCGAGGGTATGCTTTCTAGAGTCACTCTAGGTACTAAGTTAGTTTAGCCTGGATACATGGAGAAGTAGTTTATTTGAAGTTGACACCAGTGAAAAAGAATGACAAAGAATTGAGTGAAATAAACAATAAGAAGAAACTAATATAAGGATATACTATTAGCTCAATCTAATCTAGGAACATATAGAATGCCCCTCAGAATTTTCCACTCTAAAATCAATACAGAGAAAGGTTTACTATCAGTTGTCATATGATTGCTCTAGTGGGACATCCACACCCTCACCCTCCTGGAATAGCACTTGTGCTTGATGAGCTAGGTCAACAAGGGTCCCAAGCCTTGGAGCAGGAATCAAAGTACTGGGGCAGAAAACGGAAAAGCTGCAGCATGTGTGCTTGCAGTGACCTCATACCAACAAAGAACTGTTCGGCATAGATTCAGCTGGACTCCAGAGTGAGGCAGACAGGGTAGAGGCTGAGCACCAGAGGTGTCAGATATAATACTCATCACACAGGTGTGTCATGAGGATTAAATACGATTTGCAACAGGCTTAGCAGAGATACGACAACAAAACTCAATAAATTACAGCTGCAGGGGGCTTGCGGGTTAGCTCAGTTGTTTAAGCGCCTGTTGGGGCAAACCCAGTCAGGTCCAGGGGACTGTGGTTCAATCCCCAGCTCCCCATGCCTCACCAGACCTGCCCTTAAGGCAGCCTGAGCCAGCCAAAAAAAATTATAGCTGTTATCATTAGGTTAGACACAGAACTAAGACTGCAGTTGTGGCAATGCTGAGCAATCAACAGAAAAAGAAGATATTTCAGATTTATAACTAACACTACAGGAGATAAACTGGTAAGCCAGGAACAGAAGACAGAGGAAGAAGTCAAGAATGTTTTTAGCTAGGGTTCTGGCAGGATGGAAAATGGTAATGCCACTAAATGAAACAGAAACCCGGAGGAAGCATAATTTAACTTTACAGGCCTGTGGGCCACCCAGGTGTTTGGTGTTCAGTGAGTGGTTGGAAGTACCTGATGAGAAGCTCAAGAAAGGGACACTTTGATCTCCAAAAAAAGGGGGAATGGTTACAAGGAGAGAGAAGCAGCCACTTTAATGAGAAGGTGCAACAGCTGGTATAAAGTGCTCTTTCCAAATCTGGTGGGAAGGAGAATAGTAATAACAGAGGCCACAGAAGCTTTATTTTGTTTTTGTTTTTTAAAATAAGATTTAAATATGTTTGAGGCAAGGAGAGCTTGAGGATCACAGAAAGGGGATAAAAAGGTGAGTGATGTCTGAGACATAGAAGATTTTTAAAATAGGTATTAGAGAACAATCTGCCTTGATCCTCTTAATATCCTTGGGTTTGTCTTTAATATATCTACTAGAAAATGTATATTTAACATCTCATTTCCTAGAACCAAACTAATAAGGTTATAAAATAGATTTTTTAGTAAAATCTTGTCTTTTCTTGGTCAGCATTATAAAACATAAGCTTCTCAGACTGATTTAGTTTCAGTCAAAAGGTGACAATTGTATGCAGTGAGAAAAAAATCTTTTTCTATTTGAGATGTTTTTCCCCCTTTTTGTCAGGAGGTAAAATTACCTATAAAGCAATCTATCAGATAAGCTGCAGCTTAGGCAGTGCCAGGACAGTACTGACAGCACATGCATTGCTCAACTGCAAAATCTTAACTCCTTCGAGAAGGTCAAATGAGCCCAATTCTAGCAAATACACAAGAACTGAAAAATAAGCTAAATAGCTAGCACATTAAGTTCCTTTTAACTGCCAGGTGGTAAGCTATTCTGAAGCTGTTTAGATTTGTGGTTGGGCCTCAACCCATGTCTCTGGACAGCATTCTGCTGGAGGCAGAACAAAGTTATATTTAATGTCTGTGTACTTTGAAACAATGCTGCTCACTTCTCTCTTATTGCCAGGGTCACTTACCTTGAAGACTCACTGTATTTTGGTGTATAAAACAGCAGTGTTTACTTATCCAAGTGATTTTGGAATTACATAATTTAGCCAATGTGAAAACTGAGTCAATAAGAAAAAAAAATGCTTATAAAGCAGTAACAAAACAGCCTTTTTTCCAATACATGTACCAAATAAATTTAATTTAGAAGAACTGAACTAAATATAAAACACTTCAAAAAGAAGAAACAGAACATTAAGCTTACTAAGAATTTTGGCATGATCCAGAGAACATGCTCAGGGAACTGACCACCACAGAAATCACAGAAGCATTTCAATGGCTTTGCCTAAAAACCTCTCTCTCTGCATTGTTCTACAACAGTCTATAGATTTGCAGCACAAATCTTCGAGCAACTTTCTGGGTGTTTTCTGTAAAGGATTTTTTTTTTAAATTTATGTATTTGGCACAGGGGATTACAGGCATGCACCACCATGCCTGAACTCTGTGGCCAGCTCAGCATGCCCAGGGGCAAGGCCAGTGCGGCATGCAGTACTGGACATCAAACCCTGGTCCCTGTGCTTGCCTAAGCAGGTGCTTAGTCCACTGGGCTATCTTGCTGGCCCTGGAATTTCTTTTTAAAGATCAGGATAACAGTCAAATCACCTGTATGCTCTCTCTCCCCCACACTGCTATAATAGTGGCAGGTCTCTTGGCCTGCCCCGAACCACCCTGTACACTGAATCCTGGCCCTTAACCTAGTACTATTCATCTTAAAACAGCGTAACAAAGAAAAAGCCTTCCCTGAGCCCTACAGGCCTTTCTGCCTCTCTCTTGTGAATCCCTTCCAGAAGAAGTCTCTCAAAAGTTATCTCTACTTGCATTCATGCCCCAACCTATTCCAATCTGGATCTTTCTGCCAAATCCCCACCAAAATTGCTTTTACTTATTTTTTTTTTTTTTACTTTATGGAAAAATGGTAAAACAAAATTTCATAATGAGATAGAATAGTTCATACATTGAGTATTATCTTTAGTTACTCAGCATATATAATATGGGTCTAAAAACTTCTCCAATCAATATTAGCACAAGTTCTCTTTTTTAATGAACTTAGAGATACTAACAGTACAACTAACTTGCACTTTTTTCTCTTTTCTCTTCCTTCCTTTCTGCTTCCCCCCATCCTGGTTCCTTTTTCATTTTTAACAATTTCTCCCATTTAACAATATCTACTGTGCATTTTAGACTTTACTTACTCTATCAGTTTCTCACACCAGGGAGACAATATGATGTTTACACATGAGTCTGACTTATTTCATTTATGAGTATGGTTGCAAGTTGCATCCATTTACCTATAAAAGTCTCAAGTTTATTCTTCTTAATAGCTGATTAGTACTCCATTATATAAAAATATGATGTCTTTTTAATCCATTCCTTGGTTGATGGGCATGTGGGTTGTTTCCAAGACTTAGCTATTACAAATTGTGCTGCTACAAACATGGATGTACATTTATCACTGTGGTATGACATTTTTAATTCTTCTGGGAAGATACCCAGAAGAGGAATAACTGGGTCAAGTGGGACCTCTAATACTAGCTTTTTCAGGAATCTCCATACTGATTTCCACAGTGGTTGCACCAGCCTGCATTTCCACAAACAGTGGAGAAGGGTTCCCTTTTCAACACAGCCCCTGCAGCATTCATTGGTTGATTGTGAGCCACTGGTAACCATTTTTACCATGGTTGATGGTAGCCATTTTTTTCTGGGATGAGACAGAACCTCAGTGTTAATTTGCATCTCTTGAATGACCACAGATGTTGAACATTTTTTCAAATATTTATTTGCTATTTGTATTTCTTCATCTGAGAAGTGTGCATTCATTTCAGATGACCATTTTTGGATTGAATCTTTGAATTGAGGGCATTCTGTTTTTTTCAATTCTTTATATGTTGTGGGTAGAAATCCTTTGTCTGAGGGGCAACTGATTAAAATTTTTTCCCACTCTGTGGGTTGTCTCTGCACTCTGTTGGTGATTTCTTTTGATGTGCAAAAGATTTTTAATAAGATGAAGTTCTGGTTGTTGCCCCATTCAAGTATTTCTCTTGCAACTTGGCTTCTGTTCATGAGGACATACTACTGTCTACCAACTTTCTCTTCCAATAGATTTAGTGTTTCTGTTTTAATATTTGGAATTTTGGTTCACTTTGACTTTAGTTAGTGCATGGTGATAGACATAGGTCTAGTTTTAGTTTTCGACATGTAGAGAGCCAGTTTTCCAGCATCATTGATTAAAGACACTATCTTTCTTCCAGTGGTCCTTTTGTCAGTAATATGATGGCTGAGTGTGTTTGTCATTGTGTCTTTAATCTGTTCCACTTGTCCTAAAGTCTTTTTGTTTTTGTTTTTGCTTTTGCCAGTACCGTGCTCATTTTTATCACAGTAGCTCTGTAGTATAATTTAAAGTCAGGGATTGTGATATCTCCTGTCTTAGCTTTGTTGCCCAGGATTGCTATTGCTATTCTAGGTCTCCTCTGTTCCAGATAAATTTTAGGAACATTTCCTGTGGTTCTGTGAGGTATAGTAATGGAATTTTAACTGGTATTGCATTAAATCTGTGTAACAATTTTGGGAGTATGGTCATTTTCACTAGACTAGTTCTTCCTATCCATAAGTAAAGGATATCTTTCCATTTTCTCATATCCTCTTAATATCCTGTTTCAGAGTACTGTTTTTTACAACTTTGTTAGACTGATTCCTGGATATTTCATTTTTTGGATGTTATTGTGAAGGATGTGGTTTCCCTAATTTCTCTTTCAATGAGTTTGTTTTGTGTACAGGAATGCTATTGATTTTTAAGTGTTGACTTTGTATCCAGCTATGCTATTGAATTTGGTTATTAAATCTAGAAGTTTTTATTGTTGTCGTTGATACAGGGTCTCAGCAAGCAGTTCAGACTTGTAGTGATCCTCCTGTCTCAGCCTCCCCAGCACTGGTATTACAGACCTGTGTTACCACACCTGGTTCTGGTGCTGGCACAGCATACAGTACCAGGGATCAAACTCAGGTCCTTGAACTTGCCAGGCAGTGCTTAGACCGCTGAGCCATCTCCCCAGCCCTAAATCTAGAAGTTTTTGGGGTCTTCTACATAGAGCATTATGTCACCAAAACCGTTTTTAATAATGCTGATCAATCAGTGATTTAGCAAATATCTACCATCCCCACCCTACCCCCAAAGCACCTTCTCTCTGGAGCTTCCATAACACCACAAATTTCCTAGGGTTTCTCCAACTCTTTCTCCTGGATCTTTCTCTTCCGTATCTTTTTTTAGCAATACTTTTTCTATTGCATTTTAAGACTCAATTACAGGTCCCTTTTGTCTCTTTTCTAGTCTATAATTTCTCCTAAGGTGATCTTCTCTACTACCTGGGTTTTAAGTGTCACTTAAAGCTGATGACCAGGATGTTTTATCTGCAGCCAGAACATCTGTTTTTGAATTCCAGACCATTGATGGTATAAGGTACAGTGGTTTAGATAGGACTTCAGGAAAAGCTACTGTGGTTTCAAAACCAATTCTACTTACTTTCTGGGCTGAAACTGCACAACTTGGTAACCTCTCTAGCACTGAGTTTCACCATCTCTAAACTGAAATAATAATAGCAATCAGTGTTATTGTGTGGATTAATGACTTGATGAAAGCACCTACAATATAGCACATAAAAGCTTTCATCATCCATAATAACGATGGGAATATATTCAAGGTCCCTCAAACTTACTTTGACCTGCTAAAAAGAGTCTTATTCTTTTTTACCTGCCCCTATATCCATCTCTCCTCATTTACCATCTGGGAACTCTAAGATAGAATTATAAAATGATTTCAATGACCCTTGCTTTTGTATAATCTTCTTCCCTGGAGCAAATAATGCAATATTATTCTGAATGAGATTTTAGAGATATAAGGATCCTCTACATCAATTGGCTTATAGTAATAAAATTATTCAGGCAGGCCTAACCTAGTCACAGGTGCTCCCTTTAAATCTCGATTGAAAACTTAGAAGAGGCCTACAACTGAAGACAGTCTCAGCAGTTGAAAGAAACTGACACGTGTTTGCTGGTCCAAAGATGGAAGGGCCATCTGAGAAGAAAAGCAAACTATCCCTACAAGCCGATTATGGCTCCCAGCTAATAGCCAGCAAAGTAACTGGAAGCTGCCTGACAACTAAAGGAACTAAATTCGATCAATACTGAGTTGAGGAGAAGGACAGGAGAGGGAGTGAGGGAAAGAGATTTAGCTATACATAAGCAGGGGCCAGTGAGATAGCTCAGCAATCTAAAGTGCCTATTTAGGCAAGCTTAGGCAAAGTGCAGGGATGATAGTTCGATCCCTGCACCATATACTGCACCGGCTCCACCCCCAGGGTGGGCTGAGCTGGCCACAAAAAATAAAATTAAATTAAATTTTAAAAAAAAGAAAAAAAATATATATATACAGGATGGTTTGGACAATTGTACTATGCATTTCTGTTGATCTATGGAAAGAAGCAGTTAATGCTTTGTTTCATCTCCTTTTTTTCAATTGTTTCTCATTTTTGTCTTCTTAATTTCTTATACATGTCTTTATTTTTTTCTTTCTTCTTCTAATTTTACATGCATATATCTGGTTAGCTGGTTGGAAGACAAAACTATGTATCACAAGAAATACTGTGAAATTCATATTACTTTGTTAAATGAAAATTTGTATCACTTGTAATTTTTTGTTTTAATTCTAATTTGTACTCTCTTTAAAAAATAAAGAAAGAAAAGAAATTCTATCAACAACAAGCAAGAGCTTCAAATAGATTTTGCCCAAATCCTCCAGACAGGACCCTAGTCTGCCTAATTTCTTGGTCTCAGCCTTGAAGATATCCTGAGTAGAGAGCCCAGCCAGGTCATGAAGACTTCTAAACACCCCAAGTATGAGCTAATAAATGGGTGCTGTTAGAAGCCACTACATTACATAATTCCTTACACAGCAATCAAACATTAATATACCACCTCAACAAAAAGCATCTTCATCCTAGAAGATTTCACATAAATACACTACTCCATCCTAGTAACCTGATCTCTAAATATTTCTCAAATACATTCACAATTGGTTCACTCAACTAGTACCTTCATATTCTAGCTAAACTTCTGCAATAGCTTCCTAGCTGGTCTCTTCATATAGCTCCCTCTAAACAGCGGCATCAATCTGTAAGATGCAAAAGTAATCTCACCATTCCTTTGATGGCAATCCTTCAACACTTTTATACTGCATAAAATGTCTGAACATTTTACTATTAATCTATAAAACCCTGCATGAAAGGACCCTAGCTACCTTCTCAGCTCCACTTCCTGTGGCTCTCCAACTTGGATGTGATGTTCCAACCAAAGGCCTTTCCTCCAGTGAAGCAAGTGTGACAGCCTTTTCCCATTTTCACACCATGTGTGTTGTGTCCTTCCACAAAAATGCTTTGTTCCCTACTCCCACCATTCACCCCACGATAGATAGGCAGGACTTCTTCTTAAACACTACTTCTTCACTAAAGCTATCTTCACTAAAGTGTGACTGCCTCTGTGATCACACTTGTAATCACATAGGCATTTGACTGTGTAGTTAGTTTCTCTCTCAATGATGTAGGAGCCATGTCTAATTCATTTCCCACTAAAACACAGCATGCAGGACAGTAGAATTCAATAATCTTTGGTGAATGAATAAATCTGGCTGTTTTGCCACAATTTATACACAGCAAAATTAAGTCAAAGTAATGAGTTTCAATAATAAAAAACAATTTAAGATTCATTTGTGCAGAATCCTATTAGATTTGTTCCATTCTAGCCCCTAATTATGATGTTCTTTACAAACAAAAGACAGACATATAAAGGAAAAACAAGTACAAAATCGTGAGTGGATCACTGCTAAAATTTTATGTTACTGCCTTCCTAACCCAACATCATTTTTAGATACAAAGTGCAACAGTATCCTTATTACATACTTAAATAAATGTTCCTTTAGGAAAAACTCACAATCCTACTTCAGGTTACTGATGTAGTTAGAGGACAGAGTACTTCAGATGACTGAATTTTCTAGTTAAGGATGGGGTATTCTATATAAGAAGAAAACGAGTATATAAAGAGAGTCCTGCATATGATCTCCACATTTTGCTTCTAGAATTCTTTTAATATGCTTCTATTTTATGGATTTATCATTTGAGGGTTTTTTTCTAAAGTCAAAAATGCTTCTTATTAATCAGAGATCTCATGCTTTTTCTCTTTAGGAGAAACATGAAAATAGCATGAACACAATATGACACAGATTTTACTTAAGATGCAAAACACTGAATAGAAAGTCAAATATCTTATGTTTTAAATATTACTTATGGTGTGCATGTATGTGTTTAAAAATAAATGTACCTACATAATTATATATTTACTTAATCTTTACCTTGGCATGGAAAAAACTGCATGCACATTCATATGGTTAATTAAAGCAGAAGAAAAATAAGAATGAGCACACAAAGGGGACCAGGAGGCAACTCAAGATGCTTGTCCCATGACACTTATAAGTGGTATGGGCCTGAGATTTGAAGCTCTTGTGCCCTGATAAAAGAGGCCTGTTCAGGAAGTCCCACTTCAGAACATTCCTATGAAAAGCAGAAAAGCTGGTCAAAAGCAACACGACTAAGCTTAGTACCAAGATCAGAAAGGAATGTCTCTTTGAGGGGTCCTTAGAGAAAGCATTCTACTTCTCCAACGAACATACTTGTTACCATTTTCTATAATTGTCTAAATAACAGACTCTTTCACATTCTGTCATTCTGGGTCACTCATGCCTGGGGCAAAATTATCTCTTGGTTCATCCAATCTTAGGCAAGATGTTTTAGTTCCCTATTGCTGCTATAAAAGATTAACCTGGGGTACAATAGCACATGCTTTAATCCCACATACTCAGGAGGTTGGAGCAAGAGGATAATAAATTCAAGATCAGCCCAGGCAAGTTACCGAGACAGTATCTCAAAATAAAAATAACAGGGCTTAGGAACATAGCTCAGTGGTAGGTTACCCCTTGGCTGGATCTGCAAAAAAAAAAAAAAAAAGATTAACATATACTTGATGGCTACTGGGGCCGGGGAGATAGCTCAGTAGAATAAGCGCTTGCCTGGCAAGTGCAAGGTCCTGAGTTCAATCCCCAGTACCACACAAAAAAACAAAACATATACTTGATGGCTTTTTAACAACACAATAATAACTGCTGTTATTTCTTACCACTGTTGTTTTCTTACAGTTGTAGATATCAGAAGTTTGAAACTGGGTCTTCTGGCACTAAAAATCAAGGTGAAGGCAGAGCTGTTCCTTTAGGACATGATAGGGAAATATGTCCCCTGGCTTCTAGAGGCTACCCACATTCCTCAGCTCATCCCCTTCCAGGATGGCATTACTCTATCCCTGTTTCTTCATCATTTTCCTCCTTCTCTCCCTCTGTTTCCATTTTCAAGTCCTCTTCTCTGACTCCGGCCTGCCTGCTTCCTCTTACGTGTGTGATTACACAGGACTCATCTGGATCATCCCAGACAACCTCCTACCTCAAGAAACTCAGTCACACCTGCAGCACATACTTTGTAACACATTCACAGTGTTCACGGGGGAATAAGATGTGGACATGGTGTGCAGGAAGAAAAGGCCCAACACAAAATGTCCGCATTTTCCTGCTTTCAACTCTATAAATTATAAGGAAGGACTATCAGAAAAACCTACATCACAGTAAAAGCCACAAATGGAAAATTTAACTAAACAGTTTTTTTAATACAAGAACAAATGATAGAATTCTTTTAGGCATCAAGTTAACTTTCCATACTCTAAATAATCCAATATACAAAAATATTATTTACATGATTTTTTTCTGTCAAGAACACGTCGACTATATAAAAAGCACACCTACACAAAAAACTTGAATGTGAAATAAAATAACTGCAGTACCAAGTATTGTACTAAAAATCAGGAACTTTATCTCCCTGTTCTCCTAGCAGTCACAGGGGAAAATATCTAATGAATATTTTAAAAAGAAAGAAAAGAAATGAGACAGCTCACTTGCAACTTTAGGACTATATGAAGTCGAGAGAATTGGTTGGGCTTCAGCTACACCTGAAGCAAGGGGGCACTGCTGGAAACAAACACAATAAGGGCAAGATTCCATTTCAGACCTTATTCACTGTCCTTGACAAACAAGACAAATGCAGGAGTGATCACACCTTTAAGGTGCATGGAGACATCTGTAAATCATTGCAGGAGCTCAAAGGTGGTAACTGTGACAAGCCCTCCCCTCCCACTGCATTTGGGGATTGATATCTTTCAACAGTGTCTTTAACTGTGAAACTTCAACCAACACATAATGGTACTAGGTTTCCCCTAGAGAAGCATTCATCAAGCATGGGTTTCTTGTTCACAAGGAAGAATTCAGTTCTGCCTAACAAACCACTTCTGTCTCCAGGAGCTAAGGTTTCAAGATGCTGCCTTGCTTTGCTGAGTCTGATACGTCAGATCTATCACCTGACGTTCTCCTCCTAGACTACAAGCACAAAATATACACAAATTCCCTTTGACATAAGAATTAACATGCCAGTCTCTTGGCCAAAACAGAACATTGTTTAATCAATCTCTAAAACTTGCGATAAAAAATTAAGAAGAGATGTTCTTTAAGGCCCTAAGGAATCAAATCAGGTTACTGCCAATATCTTATTGAGATTTTTAACCTTCTCACTGTATGCTATAAAACTAAAGATAGAGTACAAGTTCTGCCTACTCATCTTGAAGAAAGTGTGAAAAGAGGAATAGCTGCTATGAAAACTACACACACAAATACATGCACTATACAAGATGTGATAAAAATATGGTAAATGATTTTTAAAATTTTTAAATTCATTATAGTAAGACACATTACCATTAATTTCCCTCAAAATAATTCCTCCTCACTTGACATACGCTTATCCCATCATCCGTACCACTTTCTGAAACAGCTCTGGAAGTCCTCTTTCCTAAGGATTTTTAGTGGCACTGTCATGGCTAGTTCTAGGTCCTGAACCGATAGTCATTTTCACTTTGAGGAAGAGGAAGAAGTTGCACAGTGCCAGATCCAGTGAACAAGATGTATGAAGACACACTATCATGGTTTTATTTGACAGAAATTTCCATAAATGGCTAATCAACATGGGATGATCATACACAATGAACATGTGGCCACTTTGGAAAACAGCGTGGCAGTTCCTTACAAAGTTAAGATAGGCTCCCTGTGATAAAGCACTTTTAGTCTGGGTAAATACCCAAGAAAAATGAAGATAGGTCCACACAAAAACTTGTCCATAAATGTGCAGAGCAACAATGTTCACACAGGCAAAAAAGTAGAAATGATCCAAGTGTCAATCAACTGAGAAACAGAAACATAAAAGACAATACATCTAATACAATGAAATATAATTAACGAGCTGGGCATGGTAATTCATGCCTGTAATCTCGGCACCTGGGATCCTGAGGCTGGAGGACTGCCATGAGCTCAAGGCCAGCCTCAGACACACAGTAAGTCCAAGTCCAGCCTGAAATACATAGCAAGAATATATCTCAAAAAAAAGGAAAGAAGTACAATTGGTTAGTCACAGAAAATGAAGTGTTGGCACATGCTACAACATGGATGAACCTTGAAAACACAATGTTTATGAAGAACTCAGTCACAGAGAACCACAATTATATAATCATATTATGATTAAGATTCCATAGTGGGCAAAATGTAGAAAACAGCTAAGTAGTTGCCTAGGCCTGGAGCTGGGAGTGCAAATACAGAGTAACTGATATACATTGTTGTGGGATTTTTCATTGTGTTGGAAGTCTTAGTAGTGGTAGATGTACATCTCAACAATTGTTTAATTGTACACTTAAAACAAGAAGATTGCATGGTGTGTAGACTGTATGTCAATGAAGCTGTTTAATAAAAATGACAGATGAGACTTGCTTCCCCATTGCTGCCTCTCTTGGGTCCCTTATTTTGGGAGAAGCTAGCTGTTATGTCAATAGGACACTCAAGCCGCTTTATGAAGAGGTACACATGGCAGGAACTGAACATTCTGCCAAAATCACGTGAGTGAGCCATACCAGAAAGGGTAACCACCAGCTCCAGGCAAGTCTTCAGTGCCTGAAGTCCTGGCTAATGTCTATGACTACAACCTCACAACTGACCAAAGTCAGAACCATCAAACTAAGTAATTTCCAAACTCCTGATTCATAGAAAACATAACATTTTAGCCACTGGGGTTTAAAGCAATTTGTTACAGCACAATAGATAATTTTCCTCAACCTCTCCTTATATTAAACTCACTCTCTCTTGATGACAGGAATCTGAAGAAGTAGTATCTTTCTAGCAACCTTTCTTCCTGAGTTTATTTCACCCTTACTTGTAGTGGCTGCCATGTTAGTAGAATATGATCCCATCCCCATCCTTAAATGAATGAACCACAAATGGATTCCTGGCCAAAGCCAAGCCAATTAAGTACTTCCCTGAGATTTAGAACTGAAGCTGAGAAAAGGGCAGTGTCTTTCCTGAGTATCTACCTAAAGTTAAAAGATGTAAAACTTGGAAGCTGTCAGCAGCATGATCTTTCCTTTGTGTAAAAAGTGGGGGAGCCGTGGAGAAGAATGAAGTCATCACAAGAGACAGGCAGAGGTTCAAGACAAAACAGACAATGCAACAAGTGTCTAGTTCCAGTGATTCCTGAGGCAGCTCTGTCCTTCCAGTGGAGAGACCATATATGTCTTGTAACCACAGCATCTAAAATAATAGCCAGTACACAAGAAGTAATAAAATATGTATTGAATAAGTGAATTGATAAGATAGCCCAATATCTTTCCATAAAAGCTCCCTTTATTACTGCTGTTCACCAGAGTAATTTATTTAAAAGTTTAGCATCCTGATCTATCTTTTATACAACCCTGTTATGGTTTATGTCTAGATGTTTCCCCAAGGCCTCATGTGGTCAGAAGGCTTTTCAGAGGTGCCTGAATCTAGAGTGTATGATGCTGAGATTAAAGATGAATTGATAGGTAAATCAGTCTACTAATTGGTCTGATGAAGTTCTGGCTAGAATGAAGGGTGTGAGTGCTACACCCACTCAGGGCAGGTAGTCTGCACACAATGTTAGGGCCAGTAGGAGTCTTGTCTTTTTTCCCTTGTTGCTTTTGCTGTCTTCCACTGCCATGACTGATGCCCCTCTGGCATGCCACCCTGCTTTGGAGCCAACTGATTATGGACCTTTCAACTTTGATCATTAGGCATTTTGTCTCAGCAATGAGAAAAAAGTAACAAAGACATACCCCTCTATTATTATACCAAAGGGCAGGACACTCTTAAGTCATTCTTTACCATCAATCGCAGCTAGGCTAAAAATACAAACTGCACAAAAAATTTAGGTTTAAATTGATCTGCTTGATCCTAATACCCTGCATTCTTTAGCTTTTACAGTCACTTATCAATGCTCTAACATCTGCAAAGTCTGTAGACACAGTAAACTTGTAGACTTGCTCCTGTTTTCATTAAATGAATTCCTGAACAAATATTTGAGTGCCTACTATATGCCAGAGGCTACAAAGGACATGGTGTCTGCACTTAAAGATCTTAGAGTATAATATAGACAAATAGATTGTAGTATTCTATTAAATGCTATCAAGGAGACATGCACAGGCTCCTAAGCACCAGCAAGAATTATAGGGCATTTATCCTCTGTTTGAGAAGGCAAGACAAATACAGCAAAAGATAATATGGTATCCAGGCAATGTGACATAGACTAATGGCCAAATGAGTGATTTTATTTTCCAAATTGAACTAGATTAATTTGTACATTTTATAATAAGATACTGTTATGGAATTATTTTTAGATGAACGTTCAGCAAAGACTGCCTGAGTACCTAGTATGTGTCCATCAACCCTGCTTCACATTTTTCCAACAGTGTCTTGTTCAAATCTCACATTTCTAGATAAAAAGAAGTGAGTCTGAAAGAATTGACACTGACCTGCCTTTAAGTCTACATAGCTAGTAAGTGACAGCGCTGGGATGTATTACTGGCTTCCAAGTCCACTTCAGGTATGCCATGTTATTTGGATGATACAACTGGAGCAATTTCCACATTCTTATACTAACTTCTATTGCATTTTCACTCACCCTATACATACAATACAGTATTATGAGCAAACGGGTAATCAACAACTACCAACTTGATATGGCTATATGCTTGTCCTACTTAAGACAGCATTGTATCAGGTCAAATTATTCTGGTGCCTATGTGCTGAGAGGCGCAAGTTGGCTGAAGATGAGTGACTTTTTCAAGCTGTATTTTAACTGTATTTTTGACCACTATATCCAGTCAGTTATTCCAGCATTCAGCACTAAATCAAAAATGAGTGTTCATTTCCTTTGACAGTTAACAGTAGTAATGAATTCAGTATAACCTCATCATCCATCAGAAAAATTTCTAAAATGCAAACTTGAAGCAGATGATTCACACAGTTGGTAGAAAAAGGAAAATAAAGGAGCACTAATTGTTTCCTACAAAACTAGCATTGTTTGCAAAATCCAGAAAGTGAGCAGAGTTGGCTTGACTACGAATAGAGGAATAGGTTGTTCTTTGGTCACTGAGCAAAAATTGCTAATTGCACCATGATCGATGGCTAAAGAACACATAACTTCAAGTAGCTATTTCTGTACTGTACAAATTCTACACATAGAAAGCAGTAAGATTGAGAATCATTATGTAAGATGGGGAAAACATTCAGAATCTTCACACCAGAAAGCAATGAGCCTGGTGCAAATCAGCTACTAATACTGAATAAATGTACACTCAAAAAATGATTTAATAGCTTTTTGAAAACAGTAGCAAGAGAAAAACCTCACCAAACTTAAAAAGATTATGTCAGGAACTCAGACATATTATGGAGTAATATTCAAGATGTATTCAGAAGACCAAAAGCACAATGTTTAATTAAGCAAGCATGAATTTGACGCCTCTTTTATATTAACTCACCACAAATGGAATGCTAATCAGCAATCTCATTAAAAATCACAAAAACTAAAATAACTGTCCAACAGAGCTAACTTTAGGACCCGTTCAAATTAGAAGGAAGGTATACTAGGCATACATTTGAAACCTACTTATTTGGGCTTCCACACAATCCACAAATATTTTAATATGCCAAAGAAGCGTCAAAAATCTTATTGTCATAATATTTAATGATAATAACAAACGACTCGTTAAAATGTATTATCCATTCAGAAATGAAAAGGTTTTGCTACTAGGTGACTGGACTCCGTAAATATAAACCCATACTGTATCCACTGGTCCAGACAGGCATTTTCCAAAATGAACAACCTGGACTCACACAACGCAAAAGTAATTTAACAAGCATAATGCTTAGAATAAAACTCTAGTGATCTCAAACATTAGAATGTAAGCGCTTCAATGTTTGTGCCTGCACTTAAGAGTTTTAAATTTATAGCGCCCACACGTCAATAGATCTCCGAAAGAAATTCAAGGCCAAGTGTAGTATTTCGTGATAATCCCAAATGAAAGGACTCGGTCCCAAAAGTCCGCAGAGCCTCTTTATCTCACCAGACTGAACTCGTTAAAAGTCTGGGGCACAATCTCCCTTGATCTGCCATCGGACCACACACTTCCTTAAGGGTCTGCTCCCAAACCCTCACTGGGACCACTTCAAGGGGAGCAGAAGGGTGAAATGAGTCACGCTCCAAAACAAAGCGCCGCTCACTTCACACTGAGGAAGAAGTACCTTTCGCCCTGACAGGATGCAGGGACAGACGTGTCACCTGTGCGGGAAAGGGAGCGCGAAGGCATCCCCGCGACTGCCGCGGTTTCCCGGGCTCAAAAAAACTTTAAGCCCCCTCTCCCGGGCTCACCCCGACCCCAGGACCCCTCCCGGGCTCACCCGGACCCCAGGACCCCCGGCTCCCTCCA
>NW_004524646.1:3116025-3123476 GCF_000260255.1 Octodon degus
CCCGCCCCTCTGCCCAGCCCGCACCCCGAGACCGCACAGCCCGGGGTGCCCTCAGGGCCCGCCCCCGCGCCCCGGCCCGGCCGGCAGAGGGCGGGGTCGCTCACCGGTCCGCAGCTCGTGCTTGACAGTAAAGAGCTGCTCGCCGCCGTCCCCGCCGGTCCCCACGTCGCCGCTGCCGCTGCCGCTGCCGCTGCCGCCCTTCTCCTCCATCTTCTCCCTTTTTCCGATCCCGCGGGTCGCTCCGAGGGGAACCCGGGAGACAGTGGACGCCCCTCACCTCACAGTCCGTGCCACAGCCCCAGGAGCCGGGGTGCGGCGGCTCCACAACTCGGACGCAGAGACGAGTCGCTTTCCCGCTCTGACCGCTCGGCTCGCTCCTCCGCCTCCTCCCCCTTCGGCGGGCACCGCTAGTACCGCGCAACCAAGCCGCCCCCTTCTCCTCCGCCTCCTCCTCCAGGCCGCTCCGCCTACAGCCAGCAAGGTAGAAGAGCCATTCTAGCCGCCATCGTTTATTGGGTGCAGGGCGCGCGCGTCTGCCTCCTCCAGTTTCTATTGGCTAATCTTCTCTGACGTTTCACGAGCCGCCCCGCCCCACTCCTCAAATTGTTGTTGCTTGGCGGGGAGGCAGGAGAGGGAGGAGCGCAGACACTCCGATTGGTGAGACTCAAGGTTCTGCCCCGCCCTTCTCCTTTAACGCGCACGCGCAGTCAAGGCCTTCCCTCTCTGACCTCCCTAGAAGGGTCACACCGCTTATTCCCCAGCTTCGATCTGTTAGTAAACAGTATCTAGTAGTCAGGAGGCGCTCGGCATCCGTGATTGGTTATTGCTGAAAGAGGCGGGGAGGGATGATTGGATCCTTTGGTCCGCCAATCACCGTAGACAGAGGAGGGGCCTGAAGATGCGCTTGTCACCCACGTGTTTTTTGCAGTCAAATCCGAGGGTCTCAGGCAACGAGCCACAGGTGTGTGACCGCCTGAGGACGAAATGTCTTAAAAAAATGTGTCACACGTTCTAGTCAGCCCTAAGTAAATACGGCGGACCTTGTACTTAACTATTCATCATTCCAAGATATAAAAATGCAAAGTCCCGGCTCCTCGTAATTAATTTTGAAAAACTGAAAATTGTAAACCACTCTTCCTGGGCGCTGAAAAGATGCAGCGATTAACAGATAGAATACAACACAACTCCTCCCACCAAGCAACTTTCAGTGAAACTTGAGAAACCGGCAGCCTATATATAAACACAGGAAACTATAAAGCAGGATTTGAAATAATAAAAGTACAGTGTCAGAGTGGCACGAAGGCAGTATTCTCGGGGAAGGAGCTGGCAAAGGATTGTAGGGCGAAGAGGCGGCTGAGATAACCAACTAAAAGACGGGTAAGGCAGAAACACCAGATACGTCATACAGAGGCCTTGCGGGGAGAAGGCATAGATTTTGAAGCAATTGGTAAGGCTAGATGTATGATGTAAGAGAAAAGCCTGAAAAGCAAGGCTTAGTAAGATAATGGAGACACTAGAACATTATGCTGAACTATAGATTTTATTTAGTACACAGTGGGAAGCCTGAGTTACCAATATAAAGCTTTTCTTCTGGAAGTCAGCTTTGATTATAGAGAGAAGAGTAAACTGAAAGGAAGAAAAGAGAGCAGGCAAAGAAGATTATTGCAAGGATAGAAGAAGTGGGGGCCTAATATCTGGTAGCAGAAATGAGAGTGGGGAAAGGAAAGGCTTTAAAAGATGCACATTTGGACGTAATTTGCATGAAAGTGATCTTTTCAACTAAGCACTGATTAGATGGTGGATCTCATGTGTATTTTCTTATAAGGGATAGGTAGAGAGTATTTTAGGCTTTGTGGACCATATGTTCTCATTGATAACTACTCAGCTCCACCACTTAGCTGGGAAGCAGTCATAGACAATAAAGCAGTTGTGTTCACAGTAACACTTTTGTGGACATAGAGACTTAAATTTCACATAATTTTCATGTGTCTCAATGTTGGGTTTTTTAAAACTTGTTTCAGTTATTTAAAAACAAAAAATTTCTTAGCTCTTGGGTGATTAAAAAACAGATAATGAGCCAGAATGGGCCTCCAGACCAGAGTTTGCAGCCTCCTACATTAGATTGTCAAGAAGGAGAAAGCCAAGAAGCCTCAAAGGCTTTTCAGATTGCTGCCACAGCTCCCTGGTCTTACCTGCCTGGAACATTTATCACACTACGTGACTGCCTACTCACTCCTACTATTTGGAGCCAGGCAATGACTGTGCACAATTGTTCAGTTGTTCACTCAACAACTTTTTTACTGATTATGTACCAGATACTATGATGTTTAGATGTTACAACGACTTGCACACCAATTATGTACCAAGTACTAAGATGTTAGGTTGCATACAAAATAACAGGGACACAGTGATCACAAAACAAGTGCATTTTGCCCTTGTAGATCCTGCAGTCTAGGAACAGAGATATTAAACGACCACATAAAGAAATGTAATATTTTCACGTGATCATTGCCATAAAGGTAAATTGTAGAATGCTACAATGGAATATATGAGGAAGGCCTAATTTAGCCTGGAATTGCTGACAGGACTTTGTAAGAAAGTATTCTTTGAGTCTTCGGAGGTGAGTAGGATCAACTAGGATATGGCAGAAACTGGTCTGATGCTCACCAATCTCATTTCCTCTTCCTGGACAAACAGATATTTTTAGGTGGGTGTTTTGTGTTTTTTTTTGTTTTGTTTTTTTTTTGGTCCCGCTTCATTTTGCAATTAGATTAGGATCATATGACTCTGATCTAGACATTGGAATTTGAGCCGACATGTTATGTGCCATTTTCAAGTCTATCCAGAAAACTCCATGTATAATCTCTTAAGTATAATCTGGCCTACTGCACGAGTGAACTTTTGAATGAAAGAAAATTTAGAAAGATGTCCTAAGACAGGCAAAGAGCATATTGCATTTGAGAGATTCTTTAAAAAAAAGAAAAAAGTCAATAGCCTTAATATGGTAAGCAGTGGTGAAGTGGATGGGCAGAGACCTCCCCCATCATGAAGTATGTGTTTAGTTTTACTAGTGTTTGTGGGAATATCCTGTAGGAAGTGGGAAGCAAAGAAGGGAATTTAAACAAGGGGCTGGTACAATGAGAGTAGTATTTTCAGGTGGCCACTGTGGTTAGTTGTTGGAGAATGGGCTGGAGAGGCAAAATGAGATACCAAAAGACTATCACTGCATCCTGGGCAAAAGATGAGTGTGGGTGCAGAATTCAATGGGATTCTCTTTCTATATTTATGTTTTGGACTTCGTCAGGGATTGGATCTAATGGATAATAAAAGAACTCCTTCTTAAATGACACCAGTTTCTAGCATGAGCAAGTAGGAGGATGAAAATGATGAAAGAAACATTTAATGGGAAGGACAGATAAAAGAGAAGAGCACACAGAGGTAATAACAAAAGTTTAATTTTGAGGTATCCATTGCCCTTATTAAGTATGTAGAGGTATGAGTCTGGAGCTTTGAAGATAGATCTAGGTTTGAGATATAAATTTAGCAATCACTGGTGTATGGATGGCATTAACAAGATTACCTGGGGAGATGTTATATGAAAGGGAAGAAGAGAGGGCCCAGGATTGAAGCCTAAAGCATTTCAGCATGGAGATGCTGGACTGGGAAGGTAGAGTCATAGATGGAGAAGGAAAAACTGAGTAGTTTTGCATCCTAAAAGCCAAAGTGTGTTGCAAAGAGAGAGAGTGGTCAGCTACATCAAATAATGTGAAAAGAGCTCACAAATTTGCCAGCTTGGTGCTGAAAATATCCAAAGTAGTTTTAGTCAGGTAAATCTAAGGTAAAAAGTAGAAACAATACATATATACTTCTTTTTAAAAAGCATTTACCCCTTAAAGAAAAGAAAGAAAGAACGTACTAGTTGGAAGAATCCAGAAGTTTCCTGTTTTTTGTTTTACTTTTTATCTTCAAATATTTTTAAAATTGCAGTACAGTGACAAAACTTAAGCTTAGTATAGCAGAAATAAGTCCTATGAGCATGGAGATATGCACATATATATAAAAAGTTTCTTTCAGAGATCAAAACACCAGGTTGAGTGCTAGAGAAGATGTTAAGAGATGAATTAGGAATTGGAGGGTAGTGGGAAGAGTTTGAAACAATCACTGTGAGATATAAATATAGTGAACCAGCTTGGATAATTGTTGAGTGACACTAGTGTTCAAGTGGAGTTAGAAAGCCTAACAGAATTATTAGTTGTCTTTCTCTAGCAATTTACATTCTGCTAGAGGTTGGAGATTAGCAATTGAGAAACAACCTGGTTGGAATGAATGACCCTAAGGCCCAAGAAGGACAAGAAGGCAATGAAGCAAGGAGTAAATAGGTAGCCTCAGAGAAGAGGAGAGCACCCAAGAGCTGGAGCTAGCATAGACAAGTTCCCAACTTCAGCTGTCCAATGTAACCAGTACCTGAGATCCTGAAAGAGAAAGGAGAGGGAGAGAGAGAGAGAGAGAGAGAGAGAGAGAGAGAGAGAGAGGAGGAAGAAGAAGAAGAAGAAGAAGAAGAAAAAGAAGAAGAAGAAGAAGAAGAAGAAGAAGAGCATAATTAAGAGTCTAGACTTTGAGATTTTCTTTTATTACTCCCTAAGTGAAGGTAATATACACCAAACTTGTAACACATTACTCTACTGTACAATCTATTAGAATAAGGGCTGGGGAGATAGCTCAGTAGAATAAGCGCTCGCCTGGCAAGCACAAGGTCCTGAGTTTAATCCTCAGTACCACCAAAAAAAAAACCCCAATCTATTAGAATAGAGGTTGATAAATAAGAGTTAATGGAGTTCTGCACACAACTTTTCAGAGGTATTGAAGATGCTGCATAGTGTAGGAAGGAAAATTTATAACTCAGGGGCTGAGAACACCAAATCACATTGGTAGAGTGTTTAACTGATTTGAAATGATGAGTAGTTGGCATGGACTAAACAGATGAAGTTGCTGGAGGTTTCTGAAACACTGCATATCTTGTGGGTGCTGCGGCTGGAATAGAGGAATACATCACTGCACGCTCACTCTCTGAGAGATGGACTGGTAAAGAGATCAGGGCCTGTCCAAGAAAAATCTGGGAAAAGAAAGCTGTCCAGGCAAAAGTCAGGTTTTTGCTAAGGCTGAGAAGAACACAGAAAGAAACTTGAAAATATGTTTGTTTCTGTTAAAAATTGACTTCAACAAGTTTGTGACAGGGTGGGGAGGAGGTCCCCCACTCAGCCCAGTGGTCCTGGACCTGCGTGAGCCTGTGTGACCTCACTGATCTTTGGGTGCCTGCCTTCACCTGAGACGGAGGCTGGAGCAAAGTAAGAGGAGAACCCCTCACTTGCTGTGACCAGTGCAACTTGGTGAAGCTCATTCTTCAGGCAAAATGAGCAGGAAGCTCCTTACTTTTAGATTTATAAGAAATGGGAAGCACCAGATCCCACTGTATAATAACCCTCCCCTTTAAGGAGCTCCATCAGAATATTCCAGGATTTACTCAGGTGAGAAACAACATCTTTCAAAAAAAACTGCATTACTAAATGTACATTGATCAAAAGGAAAAAAACATGTCATCATCTTGATACTTTTTTTCTTATACAGAGTCTTACTATGCAGTTCAGACTCATAGTGATCCTCCTGTCTCAGCCTCCCCAGTGCTGGGATTACAGGCATGCACCGCCATGGCCAGTTTTGGGGCCGGTGCTGCATGTGGTGCCAGGGATGGAACTCGGGTCTTTGTGCTTGCCAGAAAGGTGCTTAGATCACCAAGCTATCTTCCCAGCCCTTGATGCTGTTTTTGATCCTGTTAGAATCTGTACTGTGTGGTATGTGTTCAGAAAATTTGAGGGACAAGTTAGCTGTAGAATAGGGACCATTTAGGGTGTCAGGTTCTCGCTCCCTGAAAACACTCATTCGGGTTGAAGCTATATACTACCCCATTCTCAGGAGTCGGGCTCTTGGGGTCAACTATGACAGGTGCACCCACACATTTGAATTTACAGGTGAAAAGGTTAGAGCAAGGAAGCAGTTTTCTCTCTCTGCCTTCTGGTACTTTGGAGAGAGAGTATCAGCAAATCCTAGAAACCTTGCAAAGGTGGCACATAGCCCATGACAGCCTAAATCAGAAGATTCAAGTCTTGAGACAGGCCTCTGCCTGTATGTGAGCCTGGGCCGGCCAGTGCACAGCTGGGAGAAGCCCCAGAGGGACCCACTTCACTGTAGAGCATATCCAGGAAAAGGTGGGAGAGACATTTTACTTCCTTCTTTCCCCTCCTTTGAATCTTTCAGGAGTGACACAAAAATAAAACAAAGCGAAAACACAGAAAGTGATCCCCATTTTTAATGAAACAAGGAAACTCTCAGAACCTCATACTGCAAACCATGAAGTTCACATGCCAAATACTGCAAAACATAAAATGCTGAAAGCTTAT
The DNA here is from genome assembly GCF_000260255.1 of Octodon degus. Classification (NCBI taxonomy): domain Eukaryota; kingdom Metazoa; phylum Chordata; class Mammalia; order Rodentia; family Octodontidae; genus Octodon; species Octodon degus. Next base: position 3,122,481 of record NW_004524646.1, read on the forward strand.
ATGCAATGCCTCCAGCACTGAGCAAGAAATAACATTTCTGTAGATGTTAGTGTCCTTGTCCCAAGGAACCAAATCCTTAATCCCTGGTTTAGAGTGGTATATCCCAAAGGGGACTGGTGATTTGTATTTCTAGGAAAGATGAAATAAAATTAAATAGTACGCAGATAATATCATTTGTTTATATGAAGTAACGTCATAAAAAGTGATTCCTTTTTGTTTGATTTGGTTTTAGTTTAATCACATAAAAAAGAAAACCTTCATTTGATACCAGTAGTCCTTAGTTTTTCTGTAGCTCTTTCTATCATGGAAACTATAGATCCCAGACTTAGCTAATAGCAGACAATGTATCTAGCTAGAATTTTTGATTTTTCTTTTATTGTATTTGTTTTAATAGTTGTGCCCTAGTTATGCCAAGTGATACCAGTTTTCCATTTGTTATAGTGATATACTTCCTTTTTAAATAATTAAAAATTGGAAATTGATTTCAATCAAAATATTGATTCTAAAAGGGGTAACGTGGATAAGTGAAAATGATGTGGTGCTTCACGGCTTGAAATCTAGATGTGAGTGACAGACTCCAAAGACACCACAGGAGAAACAGGAAGTTTTCCTGTAAAAACCCAGGATCCTTACAGGGAAGGTCAAGCTCAAGGAGAAACCAGGCTGACAATTATTTCTTTCTGTGGTTTGTGGCCTAGCCTGCAGGCCAAGGAGTTTCCTGGAGATGATAGGGTGTATAGGGTGGAGAGGCGAGGCTAGAACATAACCCGAGAGCCTAGCCAGGGCTTGCCATGGACTTTGGTAATCTTCCAAGGACCAACATCTTAGAATCTCAGAGATACTCTTTCATAGAGAGGAAGAGATTTGGAAACACCCAGGTGAAGCTGCCCTTTTCACCCTTTCTGAAGTCCCTTTTCTACCTCTTGTTATGCTATTTAACCAATAAGTTCACCATTGCATCAAAGAAATTACAATGATCTCTCAATCTCTCTCTCT
>NW_004524646.1:3124062-3137748 GCF_000260255.1 Octodon degus
ATTATTTTTTCTCATTAAAATGAATAAAAAATGTTTAAAAATGAAATAAAATCTACTAAAATAAAAAACAGTACAATGGAACAACATAGAAAAGAACAAAGAAATTTTCAAATTTTGCTAAGGAGAATAAATAGAAAGCCAATGTGTGCTTAACTGGGACTCCTGAAGAAGCACTCAGGACAAATGGAACAATAAAAGACTAAAAGGAACTTAATTGAAATGAAAACTTGAGTCGGCAGGTAAGAGGCACAAAGCACACACTGTCAAGCAAAACTGGGTACAAATTCACCAACAATAAAACATACAAGATTTAACAAATCAAGAGAAACAAGGTTAAATAACAGTGAAGGAAAGTCTACAAAACTTAAGAGCGTGACAGGTGACTCCTGAGGCATATTCTGCCAAGTTGTCCCTCACGCACAAAGGCTATCGACAGTCATCCCTGCGCAGGAACAAACCAAGGGCTTCTACATGCATAGAAAAAAAGTTCTATATGCTGAATGGCAGTCAACCAAGAGCTGAACCAACACAACTCATAAAGAGAATTGAAGATTCTAAGAAAATACTGGAGATGAGTTCTAATTGGCTTTAAATATAGAAGTAGGACCAAAGACTATGGAATTTGTGACTAAAGAACAAAATGTAAACACTAAAAACTCTTACACTGGGAGAATAATTATATAGCAAACAAACATTGAGCAGTGGGAGAAAGGGCAGTCAAAGGAACATTAGGCATGCAAATTTACTCATCTTTAATGACCACAAAACAATTTAGAAAGGAAAGGCAGAGCAGCAGCTTTACAAAGCAAGCATGATTCCAACTTCTTGTTGATATTTGTAGCAGTTTTTCTTATCTGTAGAGGAGATATTTTAAGAAATTTTGTGGCGTAGAAACATTTAGCAGTTTAGATATTTTTTTCTACAGTATTTTACTTTAGTTACTTACTAAATTAAATTTGATTTTTATTTAAAAATAACTTAAGGGCTGGTGAGATAACTCAGTGGACTAAGTGCTTGCTCAGGCAAGTGCAGGTACCCAGGTTGGATCCTGGCACCACATGCTGTGCTGGCCCCGCCCCCAGGGCTCCCTGAGCCAGTCAACAAGACCCAGGACGGTGGTGTAGGCCTGTAATCCCAGCACTGGAGAGGCTGAAAACAGGAGAATCACTGTGAGTCTGAACTGCATAATGAGACCCTGTACCAAATTAATAAGAAGAAGAAGAAATAAAAATAACTTGAGAGTAAAAATCCCACCATTGGGCTGGGGATATAGCTCTGCTGCATAAGTACCTGCCTGGCCATCACAATGGATCCCAGTACCAGGAAAAAAAAAACTATAAAATCCCACTGTAGTCAGTTGATCTTTCTGCTCTGTTTCTACACAAAGGGACCTATTCAGGTGGTCTGTTTCACATATGTATTACCATTTCTAGGAAGTGATATAATCATGTACTTTTTAAAAAATCCTCTTCAAATTTTTCTATATTGTTTTTATAATAAAACACTTCCTTGAGGGCTGGAAAGATAGCTCGGTGGTCTAAGTACCTGCCTGGCAAGCACAAGGCCCTGAGTTTGATCCCCACTATCCCAAACCAGGCATGATGGTACATGCCTGTAATCTCAGCACTGGGGAGGCTGAGACAGGTAGATCACTATAAGTCTGAGCTGCCTTGTGAAACCTTGGACCAAATAAATAAATAAATAAATAAATAAATAAATATTTTTTTTAAAATTTGAAAGAAAAAGCATCCTTTACAATAGTTAAGTCATTTTTCTTGGAGTGTATGGTAGAACATGGAAATAGGTCCCATGACCTTTGTCCTCAGGTGTAATTTATGTTGAAGATATGTGGCAAGGATTTGTTTGCCGATACTGAAACTCATACTGATGAAGTTACTGATTAGTGGACTTGAAGATTGGAGGATTTTGTTGGTAGAGCTAGCTTCATAACATACACTCTTTTTGGCTGAGATTCGTGTCCAGCAGATAACACAAAAAGAAGTCAGAGATTAGAATAAAGTGTGAAGGCCTTCCATTCCAGAGATTTATCCTGCTCTGGCTTTGAGGCTTGAAGGGGCTACATGGGAGGCCCTAAATGCTGTTTCTGGAAGTGGTGAGTGACCCCTTGCCAACAAGCAGGAAGAAAACCACAACCTCAAATCATACAACAGTATGAACTTCAATTCTGCCGACCACCTGGATGAGCCTCGGAATGAGTTCTTTGCCAGAACTTTCAGTTCATGTCTAGAACTTCCAATTAAGAGTCCGGCCTTTCCAGACTCTTGGTTCAGCTTTGATTATGAACAAAGAATCCACCAGACTGGTGAGGAGTTTTGATCTACAGTACTGAACTCACAAATGGGTGCTATTTTAAGACCCTTGGTTTATGATCATTTGTTAGACGTTAGTAGAAAACTAAGATGAATAAACACTTTTTCTTCATGCAAAATGTACAGCTATCGATTCATCATCCCTGGGCTATCCTCAGCCTCTTGCAGCTCTTCATTCTTGATGGACTTGCAGAGCTCAAAATATGTCCAGAAATCCAAATCCTCTGTAAGAAAATGAGCAATTTGGGCAATGGCTGGGAGACTCTGTGTGGGGACTGACATCTGTGGAAACTTCGACCCAGCTGATGAGCTTTGTGCCAGTTGACTTTCTAAACAAAAGAAAGATTTTAAACTTGTAAAGAGACATATTAGTGGCAGAGAACTAGAGATGAAGAGTGTAGGGTTGGGTAGGAAAGGGACAGACTGGACACTGAGTAGACAAAGAATAGTGAAAATATCCCTGTCCCGCCTCATCTGTCCTCCAGGCTCGGTCCTCAGAAACCATCATTTTAACTCTTCGTGTGTGTGTGTGTGTGTGTGTGTGTGTGTGTGTGTGTGTGTGGTACAGGGGATCGAACTGGAAACCTTGTGCTTTCCTAGCAGGTGCTTATACTGCTGAGCTATCCCCCGGTCCCTTTTTTAACTCTTTTAAATATTTCTTCTGATGTTATCTACCTATCTTTAAATAATACATTTCCTTCTATGCCAGTATCAAAACAAGAATAATACATTTCTTATAGCCATTTATTGATTTACCTTGTACCTTATCTATGTCCTTTTTTCTTGATAAATGAGGATTTAGCTCATTTTTACCAACAGTGCCTCTTTTTACACAGTTATCTCACTTCTCTATCTGTGACCTTTGTGACACTGACATACACCCTTATCTTTTGTTCTATCAACTAAGGGGAGTATTTCTCGATTCCTTATTTTTCAAAATGAGGTGAACAGCCTCCTTACTCCTGCCTTTAGATTCTCTCCTCTGTCTGTCTCCCAACTTCTGCCCTGTATAATTTTGGATAAGAACATTCACATTCTATTCCTAACCATAGTTAACGGTTCAGTAGAGTGATCCCTAAACAAAAATGAACAGCACTTAGGCAGAATTTACACTGGTGTGACTCTGTGAACATTATCCTCTGCAGAGGCAAAATGTCTATGAAGATTGCTCAAGTGCAAGGTCCTGAGTTCAATCCCCAGTAGTCTCCCCCCCAAAAAAAGATTGCTCTTTCTTTGACTGTAGGATTATACCCATATTCCCATGAACCCTTTCTTCCATGGGTCCTCTCTTCACCTTTCTTTTTTCTTTATTTTAGCTCATTCTATCCCTGATTCTTTATCCAACCAGGTTTTGTTGAGGTGTGTGTGTGTGTGTGTGTGTGTGTGTGTGTGTGTGTGTATTTAGTGCAGGGTCTTCAGGGTCTCACTACACAGATTAGACTCATAATGATTCTCCTGTTTTGGAGAATCATGATTCTCCCAAGTGCTGGGATTACAGGCACACGCCACCATGCCCATTCTCAATTGCTCTCTCAGCACACCCCAGGGGCAAGGCTGGCACGGCAGGCCAGGGATTGAACCTCCAACCCCTGCATCTGCCTAACCAAGTGCCTTAATCCACTGAGCTATCTGGCCGGTCCCTCCAACCAAGTTTTGGGTGAGTGTTTAAGCATTCTTCTCTGAGGTTCACCATCCTCCCTGTGATAAGTGACATGGTTTACCATCCTGGTTTTCTTGTGTCAATCGAGGCTTGCCACGATGACTTCTTCCTCCATTCAGGTGATACCCTTATTTTGCTGCACATGTTTTCAAGCACATTCCTAAGAGTAGGTGCCTGAAAAGTGAATTTGTGAGCCCTCTTGTCCCCAAAAGCTTTATCCTACACTTACCTTCAGCTGATATTTTGTCTGAGTATGAAATTCTATATTGAAAATCCCTTTTCCCAATACTGAAGGTATTCCACTATTCTCTCCTGGAGCCCAGTATTGCCAGAGAGAAGCCTGATGCCTGTTTCATTTTCATTCTTTTATACAAGGCTCATTTTACTAGAACTTTTCCAATTTTCTTTATCTTTGATGTTCTAAAAGATCAAATTATGTAAGTGTGTCTTGTATTCCAACTCTACATTTTTCATTCAATCCAGACTCTGGCTTCCAACCCTGGGAAATTCCTGGGTTTCTTTGATCTCATCTTCTCTCTGGGCTTCTTTGCTAGCTCTTTCCAAACCTACTATCAGCTGAATAGTTGACCTCCCATAATTATTCTCTATTCCTTTGTATTTTTTTCTTACCTTAAAAAAAAAATCTCATCTTCTGGGTCTACATCAACCCCAAGGAGAGTACCATGATTTAAATCTTCTAGACTTTCCACTGATTCTTTTATAATTTAATAGTCATTTTAAATAGTAAGAGTGTATTCTTTGCCATGCATCCTATTTTTTCCTTTATGGATGAAATATCTATATGTTTTTCTAACTACATTAATTGAGCTATGCAAATTGATTGGCTTTGATTTGGGTTCTCTTCCTCACAATAACTAGCCAGGCATGGTGACACATACTGTTATCTCAGCACTCTAGAGACTGAAGCAGGAGGATCACAGCAAGTTCTAGGCTGGCCTAGACTACATGGTGAGTCCAAGGCCAGACTGACTACATAGTGAGACACTATCTCAAGTAAAAAAAAAAGTACCCTCCAGGGTTGCTGCCCCCCTCAGCACACATACTTTGTTATTACTTCCTCTTTATGGCATCCTCTTATACGCCTTCTTTATCCTTTGAATTGTGAGAGTGAAGTGCCCCAAAAGCCAAATAAGAGTTCTGTGTACCTGGGCAGAGTGTATTAACCAGAAGGTTTCAGGGGCTGGTACGTCCTGAATATTAGAATGTTCTGATTTCTTTCCTCAGGGGATTTTAAAAGCTCTTCAACACTGCAATCTCTCCTGGATGCTAGGGGATCTTGCTTCTGGGACCAGGAGAGGGCAAAAGGCCCTCTTGTCCCACACACAGCCTTCTGATGTCTCTCATGTCTTCTGCCACATTGAATGCTGTCACATCTCAACTACGCCTGAGATCGGGCTGAGAAGGTCAGCTGCCTCGTGTCCCGCAGCATCCTTCTGTGCATGCTCTGGACCATGATCCCCACACTTCTTGCCATTCCCTGGATTGCTGTAACTCCAAGGGGTACATGTACCCCATTTGGGAAACCACCCAGTCAGACTATGACTTTCCTTCCCTGGCAGCACAAAGTTTGTGAATGCCTGAGCTTGGGCTCAAACCTACTCCCTAATCCCAAAGGAGAGGTCCCTGCCAGCAACCACAGCATCCTAATAACTGCATTGTTAATGACTAATAAGGGAGGAGGAGGAACCTGGGCCCATTTTTCAACAGACATAATAGATGTTCTCTTTAAATGCTTACCGCATCTTAAGCTCATATTCTTTCCTTCAAAGGCTCCAAACACAAATATTCCCATAAACCAGAGAGATAAAGCGGCTGGCTAGAATGGCAGTGGTTTAAAGGGTGAGTGTACCTCATTCAAAGTGACAGTCAAGGCTGGGGAGATACCTCACTGATCTATGTGCCTGCTGGGCAAGCGCAAGGACCTGGGTTCAATCCCCAGTACCACATGCCATGTTGGCCCCAGAACCCCTGGGGAGGCTGAGACAGGAGGATCACTAGGAGTCTGAATTGCATAGCGAGACCCTGTACCTAAATAAATAAATAAATCAAAACAAAAAAGTGACAGTCACTACTACCCAGGAATGGTCGCCTCCCATTGTAACCTAATCTGATTTTCTAAAACCTCAGTTATTAAATCATGATTTAAAGTGTTGGCAAATAAGCTCAACTGTAGCTATAGGCCAGTTGTAGTGCTAGTTTCCTGCTTCTAGAGTCTGCACATGAGAGAGAAAACCTGAACCAGGGTTGTGGAAGAATCACAAAGCTCAGACCACTGCAGGAGCCCCAGCCACCACAGAGCCTGGGTAAGGCAAGCACATGTCATGTGTCTTCCTTGGCCCCCATTTCTCCAGAAAATGGGTCCTTCTCTTAACATTCACAGCCCCACTGCCTTCCTCCTATCCTGAGCCAGTTGCCTTTTCTTCTTTCCTGCTCTTGACTAATTTTGCTCCAGGAAATCATTCCCCTTTTGGGTAACAGAGCCAAAAGCACATTTCATCATGAATACTGCCTCAGTAACTCTTCTCTTATTGCTGGGACAAAATACACGGCACCCAAAATTAAGGAAGGAAAGGTTTATTTATCTCAGTTAATGGAGATTTCAGTCCATACCCACCTGGTACTAAGGCAGCATAGCCCGTGGCAGAGGGCAGCAGTTCATGGTGGCAGAAAACAACAAAACAGCGAGAGCAAAGGGAGGAGTAGCACTGATAATAGCCACAGAGAGTAAGTCGTCTCCCTTGTGTTGCATTCAGGCTGGGTGCAGCATTCACACCGGTAATCCCAACAGCACTCACACCCATAATCCCAATGGATCATGAGTTAATCACAAACTTTAGAAGTCCGCCCCATAGAAGACACTCTCTCAGGCTTTCACAGAGAGCACATTGGCCAAGCAATGGCCGTGACTCATCCACATGGCTGCACTGACAAAGGTTCTACAATCTGAGGTACAGGATCTCAGAATAAATCCTGAGGGCATTTCACTGACCTTCTCAGACCCAAAAGCTACAACTCTTGTTGCATAGGTCCTGCTTTACCTTGGTCTTAACCATCCAGTAGAAAAGTATGAAGACGAAATATAGGAAATAAAGCCATGCTGTTATGTTGAGCTGTGGGGGACTCAGGTCAATAATTTCTGACATTGCCAGTGAAACAGAAGACCCAATGCTATTATGGGCTACTGGACTCTTTTAGAATATTTTGCTGAGTTTACACACCTATAATATTCAATAACGGAACTTAGAAAAATGGGGTATACTGATGAATGTCCATTTTGTATCTGTGTATTCAAAGTGGTTAGGATAGATATATAGTTGCATTCTCTTAATGAATAGAATGATTTGTTCTAATGGTGTTTGTAAATAGGATCACAAGTCCACTTCTTGTACAGCAATTAACCACTAAGAAGAATATATGCAGTGTATTATTTGTTGAAACTGTACTTCTGATTTGATTTGAAACTGTCTCATTGCTATCTGTTTATCAATAAAACTTTGGGGAAAAAAAAAAAGAAGTCCACCCCATGACTTACATGAGGCTCTGGTGGGACACCTAGATACAAACCAGAACAAATACTACATGGGGGCAAGGAGATGGCTCAGTGGAATAAGTGCTTCACTGGCAAGCACAAGGGCCTGAGTTCAATCCCCAGTTCCACAAAAAAAAAAAACCCTACACCCTACACGGAGGTTGAAGAAGGTGGGGAAGAGGCTAAGATCAGAAACACTGGGAGGTGGACTGGTGCTTGTGTAGTGGCAGTCCTATGTTTATACTCCCTGCCAATGAGGGGAACACTGTGGGTAGATTTGGGAAGAGACACAGTGGGAAATACAGTCTGTACCATCCCTGAAATGCTCACTACATCACAGCCATTAGCCACAGGCCTGCCTGGAAATGGGGAAACAGACCAGAAATTACTTTACATTATTGAGCCTTTGTTGCTGCATCTATAAAACTGGAATCATAAAAATAGCTATCTGTGCTTTAGAGTATTATTCCGAGAATTAAGTAATATAATGTGCAAGGTGGTGTTATTGTTATTGCAAAGAAACCATTGCCTCTGCTGGAGAAATTAGGAATGCATTTGGATTGCGCAAAGCTTGGAAGAGGAAACAAAACTAAAAACACATCCCAAGGTTATGCTGTGATGAAATTTCCAGTCATTTTTGAGTTGATGTCATTCCATCTGATGCAATAGACTGCAGTTTGTTTTATGTGATTAAACCTATTTAAATAACAAGGCATTTAAAATAGCAAGGTACATCAGAAAAGATGGTGAGACCGTCACCGGCAGTCCTTGGAATATCCTGGTTTTTATAGCTGATGGAATGAGACTAGCTCTTCTGGAAGACTTTAGTTTTCCTCAGTTTTTAGGAAATTTGTTTATGTGCTGGTCGGCTCCTTCTGAATCGCCCTTACGCTTCGCAGTCTTTAGAGAAACTGACAGATAATTGTGGTGTTAAGGCCACGTGGATTTCTAATTCAATTCAGCTATCAAAGCAGCAGACACTTCTAAAATTCCTTTGGCTAGAAAGCCCTGACCTGCTGCTTCATAGGCGATGTCTGCTTTGCCGTTCCATGTCATCATCATTGTGTACATTTGGTACTGAATGGTACAAGATTCATGTACAAATATGTTTGCAAAAGCAATCTTAAAAGCAAACCAGTTGAAAATAACATATCTGATTAATAATAGAGAAATGGTTAAATAAATCCTATTTTTATGATGAAGGTATATTTGCACAGTGGTTACTCCTGCGGACTGGTGGCACCACAGATATCATTCAGCTGGACTGGACCAGAGCAGACAAGGAATGCCTACTGCCCAGGATAAGCCAGCTGGTAGCACACAGAAATATGATGGTCATTGGTGCAGTCCTTCTGTGCCATGCAAGATGACATTGCAGCTGTCCCAGGTAGAGCTGTTCACAGAGCAGTCACGTGTGGCAACCTTCAGGGAAGTGCATGGCTGAGACCCTGTATTGTCTTGCACCTGGGAGCATCCTGAAGTCACCAGTGCACCATCAGGAACGTCATCTGGCTAAGAACAACCAGGTTCTGAGGACATAGAATGCAAGACTCAGGTGTATGTATCAATGGAAGCACAGCTCCGTGTGCTTGTTCTAAAGCTCCAATTGAATTCAAAAGAAATTTTAGTGAAGTCATTGCTTTTACGCTTGACCCTGACACATAGAATGGTGAAGAGCTTTTACTTTAAATCCAAGCTCAGCAGAGGACTGCTTCCAAAGGAGAGTAGGAGCCTTCTAGAATAAATAGCTGAGCAGAAGTAGCAGCAGTTCAGCTAGATCCAGAGACTTCCCTGATAAGAAAGCCAAAGTCACTAGAGCAGCAGAGAAGTTCTGATATTGGTGTCCTGCCTGGGCCTTTGAGACCTCTCCTGGCTCAAGGCCCAGTGATCCCACTCTAGAGTCTGTGGGGCAAGGCTGGCATAAGGATTATTTTATCAGAAAGTCTCTTAAATATAAAGGGTTACTGCTCTAGTGCCCTCTAACAATGCACCACAGATGGGACAGGCAGCCACTCTCCAGTTCATCCAAGATGACCGACCACAGTGCTCTGGAGTCATGGGAGGGGTCCTCCCCAGAACATAGGGGGCGCCACCCACTAAAGCCATAGTAGCACCAGCAGGGTCTGTGATCCCTGCTTGGACACTGGTGGCATAGACCAGGTGTGGACTTGTATGGGTATACATGTGGAACCCCTAGAAGTCGCTGAGAGTGTCTTTGATAGGGATCAGTGATCCCTTTGAGAAGGTGGAACAGGGCACCAAGGAAACTGGTGACTCCATCTTTGCCCACAGGAAGTTGAGGATTGGCAGCTTGTATACAAACAGGGAAACTGAGTCGCAAAGATTTTTTCTTAAAGAATAATATTTGCCCAGAGGTAGAAAGCTATTGATGGAGAAGAGCTGGACCTGGGAGGTGTGCGAGTGCTGGCTGCGAGAGAGTTTGGCAGACATGGCTCCTACCGCACGGGCCACCAAGTCCGAGTATCCTAAAGGCATCCGGGCCGTGCTGCTAGGGCCTCCCGGGGCTGGTAAGGGAACCCAGGCACCCAGAGTCCACCGCAGCCATTCCTGGAGCCATCCCAGCCCTGCCTGTGTCCACACCAGATCCTGAGAGCGAGAAACCTGACTGACAGGCACAGATACCACCAAGCCCATGTCGCACCATCCAGCGGCGCTGTGACAGACCTTCCGGGCCAGCCCCTCCTCGAGTCCACTTCACACTGTTTTGTAACCACTTTCTAAGCATTTTTTATTCACAATTGGAAACACAAATGTAATGCAAGAATAAAAAATATTTTGGGGGGGGGGGAAGAAAGCTATTGATGACACGACCAAAGCTCTAATGAAGAGCTTCTTGACTTCTGTGTGTTGTATTGGACCATAAAGTCTTCCTGAGTCGTAGCCAAGTAATTAAAGCCAGTAATCCAATTGGACAGAAAATAGAATGCACCAGAGAAATAGCAAAGTCAAAGTCGGAAAGATATTTCGGACTGTATTTTGGAAGAGTTCACACTAATTTTGGCAGTAGTCATCTGCTCCAAGGGTCAGCAAACTATAGCCTGAAGCCAGATCTACTCACCATCTGGTTTCAGTCTCTGCACTGAGAACAGTACATCCCCGGGCCTGTGCGGCCCCGCCCCTGGGGCACGCTGAGCCAGCAATTGAGACGGGTGTGGTGCCCTGTGCCTGTCATCCCAGCTCTTGGGAGGCTGTAAACAAGCAGATCACTACAAGTCTGATCTAGTAGTGAGACCTTGAACGCCCTGTAGACCCTTGCCTAAAAAAAAAAAATTAAAAAAAGAACAGTACAGATAAACATTCATGAATATGCATGAACATTCAATCAATCTGATAATAGGGAGCACTAACTTTGAGCCCCATTTAATTGAAATGTTATCCTACCAAAAAAGAATTCTATTCTTCTCATTAGTAGAACTGTAAAACAAACATTATATTCAACTATTGTATTTTTATTTTATCAAGGGCCAGGGAGATAGCTCGTAGAATAAGCACTTGCCTGGCAAGCACAAGGGCCTAAGTTCAATCCTCAGTTCCACCAAAAAAAAAAAAAAAAAAAAGACATTTTTATTTTATCAATAAAAATGTGTGTTCTATTTTGTTATATAAGAACCTACATAACATCCTTAGTTTTGCCTCTTAAACTAGATATTTAATTGCTTAGTCCTTTATAGGAAAAAAATGCCACCCCTGGAATCAGTGATGGGAAAAATCCATGAAGTAAAATTTTTCATACACTCTCACAAGTAAAAATACGCGACAGTCATGTTCTATGCATATGTATTCATTTAAGATAGTGTATACAACTAAAGTCTACAAACAGGCAGTGAGTATCAATCAGGCCATATAGTCAGACTGCCTAAGCTCAAATCCTGGAACACCACTTATTAGCTTTATGACATTGGGCAAATTTCCTAACTCCCATGCCTCAGTTTCCTCATACAACAAACAGGAATAGTAATAGTATCAACTTTATTGAATTGTGTGAGAATTTAATTAAGATATGTAAAGTTCTTAGTACATAATAAGAATTAAATAAGTTAATAATGGTACCCACATTTAATTCACACACAACAAATAAGAATTGAAAACAAAGTGATAATGAAAGTCCTAAGTTTTCTTCTGGAATCCTCTCTTGTGGCATCACCCTTTCTTGTGACGTCTCTCCTAGGTTTTGCACAGAGGCAATCACAAGGGGACTCAGGTGACTGTTAGGGGATAGAAGCAGGTGGCAAGGAGACAAGTCATTGATGCTTGGAAATAGGCAGGCCTGACTGGGGCTGTTGGGAGCCCCTTTTAAGTCAACCCCTGCTTTCGTCAAGGAAGCCATCAGCATAGCTGCATGGTCGAGTCATTCTTGAGGCTTTACTGGGCCAGAACCATGGAGGGTATAAATCACAACCAGTACATACCCTCAGGAGGCATACGGCAGGGCAAGAGGGGACAGGAAGACAAGTGTGCGCAGTGGTGTCTGGGGTACTTGCAGGCACTTGCTTAGGACATAATAGAGGTAAAAGGGGAAAATGTTCAAAGCTACTGAGGAGGGAGGATCAGGAAACCTTCACAGAATTGGTGACACATGGGCAAAGGACTTAAGGGTGAGTGGGCACAGGCAAGGGCATGGGAGGGAGTCAGCATTCCAGGCAGAGGGAGAAGCAAGAGCAAAAAGTCAAAGGCTTGGACCTTATGGGGACGCAGATGCCCAGAGACTCAGAGCAATGCGGTTGGAAAACAAAGAGCCGCGAGTCAGACCACAGTGTCCTGTGTGCCAGGCCTTGGAGCCAGGATGCCCTGCAGGAGCTGGGAAGTCACCAGTGGCTTGGAAATAGAGCAGTGCCACAGCTGAGACGTTTGCTTCAGAAAGATCCAGTCACCTACAGAAATGACTTCCTTCTTAATAGCACGAGCCAGTCACCTACTCCTCAACAGGCTCTGATTACAGTGTCTCTGTGGTACAACAAACATTGGAAGGCCTTTAAAATCTAAGGCCTTTTGTTTTAATTATTTTAAAATACTTTTTGGCCATTTTGAATCAATGTCAATAAATGCTACATTGAATGGCATTCTAATGAGCAATTTGATTGAGTTTGCCTCAAAGACTGAATTTAATAAACTTGACCTACATTTGCCATCAAGAGGCTTAGATGTCCTCTTTGATGCTAAAAATGAAAACTTGTGGTTTGGGAACCTAATTTTTTACAGTGAGGTAGATTAGGGGGTGAGGGGAGGAAAGCAAAATAGTTTTCTCCATAGTAAGTCACATCCAGGAATTCTTTCCTCCCTCATTTTTTCATCTATTCACTGAACCAGTTGATCTGCTTTTTTTTTGGTAAATAATCAGATGCCTCTTTCTGAAAACATTAGGTGGACATCAGTAACTCAGATTAAACTAACATTTGTTAGAAGCTAGTCTTGTACCCTAGAGGATGTGGCAACCTCAAAGTTCTTTTGCAAGAACTTTGCCATGCTGAAGTTTTTGGGTTTTGGTTTTTGGTCTTCAAAGTAATTAATGCATATTCTACAAAGAAAATACAGTTTTCTTCAGAAAATAATCAAGTGGAGGGAAATTACCTTTTATCCAACCATCTAGGGGCATTTTGGGCTACTATTTTGGGATAATTTTTCCAGTACATTTATCCTTCTTACTGTAGGGAATGGTTCCAGGACCCTCCTCAGATTTCAAAATCCAAACCTCAAATTACTTACGTAAATGTCATAGTACAGTTGTACCTTGGTTCACAAACTTGATTTTTTTTTTCCATATTTCTGGTCACAAACTGAGTTAGATGAGAACTGGATCATATTCAGTGGTTAGGTTCAAATACAACTCTCTGGGGAAATTTGATTTGGTTCTCATCTAATTTGGTTTGCAACCAGAACAGTGGAAAGAATTAAGTTCATGAGCTGAGGTGTCTTGGTTACTTTTCTCTCCTTGCTGGGACAAAATACCTGACACTCAAAATTAAGGAAGGAAAGGTTTACTTAGCTCATAGTTTGTAGAGGTCTGAGTTCATAATCAGCTGGCTCCAAGATAGGGTGGCACAGCACCAGGGCAACCATTCAAGGCAGCAGAAGACAGCAAAAGCAGCAAGAGCAAAAAGAGAGGAGGAGAAGGAAAAGGAGGAGGA
>NW_004524646.1:3138992-3180745 GCF_000260255.1 Octodon degus
TTGCATCATCCACAGCATAAACCCTGCACTCACTAAGCCCTAAATCCCTGACAACTCCCTGTTCCTCTCTCCTGCCAGGCCCTGATAATCTCTATCTATTTTCTATCTCTATGAATTCACCTATTCTGGGACTTCATATAAACACAATCATATGATATTCTTCTTCCTATGTCTGGCTAATTTTACTTAGCATAAAAATTCCAAGCTCCATCCATGTTGCAAAATATACCAAAATCTAATACCTTTTTTGGCTGAATATTTTATTGTACCTATTATGCTATGTATTATGTTTATCTTTTCATCTGCTGGTGGGTATTTGGGAGGTTTCCACTAATAGGTTTTCGATGCTGTTGCAGCAGAGAAATGGGCAGAAGGAAAAAAAGAAAGGGGCTTTATTATCCTGGAGGACAGGGAGAGAATCTGGGGAAGATAAAAAATTCTCTGGATTGGAACAAAGAGAGGTTGAGGCTTCTATGGCCTGTTGCCAGGGGTGGGGCTTGAGGGGGATGTTTAGATAGACCTGAGGAGCTGACTGCGGCCTTCCCTGAGGTGGTGGGAAGGGTGAGAGGAAATTGCACCCTGGGCTGAGTTGGAGGAGGAGAGAGGAGGTGGTCTCTGGGAAGATGAGCTGTTGTTTAAGGGCTTCACCCATATTAGATGAGCACCATAATAACGCAGCAATTCATACTAAGACCAGAACCCAGCATCCGCCTTTTGACTATTGTGACTAATGCTACAATAAACATTGAGGTACAAGTTTCTGTTTGAGTCTCTGCTGTCAATTCTCGAGGATATAACCTAGAAGTAAAATTGCTGCATTATAACATAATTCTATATATTTAATGTCTTGAGGAAACACATCATTGTATAGAGACCAGAACTGCAAATTTTAGATGAAATTGGATTTTAAATAAACAAGAATGATTAAGAAGCACTCTTACCATAAACACAAAAAGTCGGTAAAAAGTAAACTATTACATGTTTACATTTTTTTTTAAATGTGTTTGGTCAGTACAGGGTCTCACTACGCAGCTCAGCCTCATAGTAATCCTCCTGTTTTTAGCCTCCCCAGCGCTGGAATTATAGACATATGCCACTATGCCTGGACTCTGGTGGACTCAGCCCGCCCTGGGGAGAGGGCTGGCATGGCATGCGGTGCTAGGGATCAGACCGAGGTCCCTGCACTTGCCTAAGCTTGCCTAAGTAGGTGCTTTAGTCCACTGAGCTATCTCACCAGCCCCCACTTCTTTACATGTTTGAAGTTTCAAATAAATGCTTAGCGAATGCATTATCACTGTGATTTCTCCATTTTTACCAGTATTTTATTAACCAACTGGTCATAAATCAGGCTTTAATCATATATGCAAAACAGTGTGAATCAGCAAATATGTGAGTGTCTTTCGGGTGTGTCCTTCAGTACACTGTTCTTCTGAGACATATCAGGAAAGCAGTTCCTTTTTCATTCATCTATTCAAAAGTATTTTGGAAGGGCCAGCGGTATAACTCAGTGGACTAAGCACTTGCTTAGGTAAGCACAAGGGCCAGGGTTTGATTCCTGGCACCACATGCCACGCTGGCCCAGCCCCTGGGGCATACTGAGCCAGTGATGGAGTCTGGGCGTGGTGATGCACGTCTGTAATCACAGCACTAGGGAGACAAAAATCAGGAGGATTACTGTGAGTCTGAGCTGTGCAGTGAGACCATGCACAAAAAACAAATAAATCTTAAAAAGAAGTATTTGGTAAGGAAATGCTGTAATGGTTAAAGCCCTGTTCTGGGTTCTACATAAATGAATGTCACGTTAGCCAAGCTGAAGGAAATGCTCGAGAACAATCAAGAGGCAAGTCCCGCTGCAGTACAGTATTAGCTTTCAGATGACTTGCTAATAAATCCGAGGTGTCTAGGGACTCTTAATCCTTGGGGGAGGGTCACTGGAGAACCTGTATGTACTTTCAGAAGGTGGGGGCATTGCAGTTAGCGTCTTGGTTTCCTCCTGCGGTTGTAAGAAATCACCACATACTTTGTGGTTGAAGACACAGATGTTCTACCGTTCTGTGCTACAGCCGGAGGCCTGCAGTGAGTCCTACGGGTTAAAAACAAGGTGTCAGCTCCTCCGTGGAGGCTCTAGATCTGCATCTTTGCCCTTTACGGTCTGAGGCTACTGCATCCCTTGGCTTGAAGCCCTGCTGTCTCCACCTTCAAAGACTATTTCTCCACATTCAGTTTCTGTCATCACTCTGCTTTCCTCTCTGACCTTTCAGCCTTCCTCTTATAAGGATCCTTAGATCATACTGGGCCCACCTAGAAAAATCCAGGATCATCTCCCCTTACCAAGGTCCTGAGCTTATTCACATTTTCAAAGTCTCTTTCACCACATAAGATGTTATAATCGCAGGTCATAGGGATTAGGATATGAATGCTATATTCTAATGGGGTGGTGAGGACTGTTTAGCCCACTACAGGTGGTTAGGATCTGAAACATGTTACAGAAAGAGCCTGTGAAGGGCATTTGTCACTCTCACAACCAGTGTGCAAATACTCTTTCTTATTTGGGATGAATGCCAAGAAAAAGGTGAGGTAGGCTACTCTCTCCCCTGGAAAGGAGGGACAAGACCAAATGTGGTGATTTGAGGTTTGCACTCTTTATTTTGACTAAATTGCTTCACTTTTATCAGTCGCTCTTGAGCTTGCATTTAGGTACCTCATTAAAAACAGTCACATGAAGCTCACTATTATGATTACTTCAGGGACATTGTTGGAGAAGAAATTTCACTTCACCATACCTTTCACGTAGTGAGGTTGCCTTTAGAATAATTATCAGAAATACCTGTGTGTGTGTGTGTGTGTGTGTGTGTGTGTGTGTGTGTGTGTGGTACCAGGGATCGGACTCAGGACCCTGCACTTGCCAGGCAGGCGCTCATGCCACTGAGCTATATCCCTGACCCCAGAGAAATACCTTTTATTCTTTTGAGCATGTGCCTTGCTTTTAACTTACAGAGGTGGTGATTGCTGGAATCGAGTATTTCCAACCCTTATTGTGTTCTGTGAGACTGAGGCCAGTTTGTAGAGGTCTGAGGGTGCGAAATTAATCACACCTCTCTTTCCTTTGATGTTGGAAACTGACCAAAGGAAGACTCAAGAGCCCCAGCAAACTTCATGTTCAGGATCAGCTTTGCTGCCTCAAACCAAGGCATTGGTAAACTTTGATGCACATCGAGATCGGGCATCTTTAGTTCAGGGAAGTTTGAGGGAACTGCTTGTCCTGCCTAAGCTTTCAGCACTGACACTGTGTGAGGAACTCTGTAGTGGAGAGTCAGGGGCCTGCCCTGAGCGCATTTACAACTCCACCACCTTGGGATTTGCCCACGTTTACAAAACAAAGAGAGAAAGATCCAGAGAAGGGTGAATCTACAATTCCAGACCCAGCAATCCTACTGTTAGCAAGCAAGCAAACAAGCAGACACCACCATGAATATGTCCCCTGGAGTTCCTTCCCGGGAAATGGGGATGCCCATTGCTTTAATGTGAACATGACAGCAGAGACGCCAGGACTATTTTCCCTAAGAATTACATGTTCCTGCCTGGAGTACTTGGATGCTCTGCCTCCAGTCCTCGCCATGGCTCGCTGCTAAAGCATCACTGGGCTCAGCTCCTCCATTACTCTTAGAGTCACTTTCATCTTGCTCCACCTAATGTGGCCTCCTTCTCCCAACCCTACCCCCCACCCCTCTCCAGCTCATCACCCTGCTTCCTTGTCTTTCTGGCAGAGGCCACTGCCTGAAATGATTGTGCTCATGTTTTTTTCTTGTTTGCCACATCATGTTTCCCCTTGTAGGATGCAAATTCCATGGAAGCAGCGAGTTTCCCTCTAGGGTTCCTCCCGGGTACCCCCAGGCCCAACCTAGTCTCTGGCACACATGAGAGCAGGCAATTCGTGTTATTAAATGAATGAAGGGTGCTGGCTGCACCAAGGCACGAACTCCCAAATGTCCACATTTATTCAATCCCAAGCACTAGCAGTGCTGTCCTCCACCATCTGTCTCTTACCCATCTCTTCTTTTCCACCTCCCCACCCTAACGTTCAGGCCGTGAAGTGGTGAAGGCCACAGCTGCTCTGTCTCATGGCTTCTGCTGCACCCTGCCACCAGGTATTCCTCCTAAATTTTTCTCCGCTGCTTCCCTGTTGGAAGCCTCGTCTTCAGTGCCATTCATTCCACTCAAACCAATAGGTCGATTTTCAGGACAGTGGAGCAGAGGGCCACCCCGAGGATACAGTGGGCCTGGGGTGGGGGTAAGGACACGCAGCTTGGAAGCAAAGCACTGCTTTCTCTTTCTGCTTTGCTTTTGCTGTTTTGTACTCACGATATTTAATTTTCTGTATGTTCAAATATTGTTGAGGAAAATCTGAGATGTTGTGTTTATTAAGTGGCCTAAGGAGTAATTTTCAAGAGTTAAGAGAGGTATCAAATGTTCTCTGTCCAAAGCAGGGCCTGGAATCTCACCCTCTAGTACTGTCACACACAGAGGTCCTCCCTTCTGACTGCTGCTTGGGAAGCGCATGTTCTCTTCAAAAGCCAGCTCAACAGCCACACCTGTGGCAGCCTCATTCATCTTCTCTGTGACAGTTAAATCTTGATTGTTGACCTGACTGGATGAACAGATGCCTACCTTATTAGTAAAGCACACCTGTGGGTGTATCTAGACGGGTGCTAGGAGCGTGGCCTTAGGGACCAGATCTGATTCCTGGCCTTCTCCTCTCTGGCTCTTCCTTGCTTGCTGTGCTTCCTGGCTGGCCTGAGTGGAGCCACTTCACTCTGTCATGATGTCGGTTGTGATGGCTCCATCTTGTATCCACCTGACCAGGGACCCAAACCTATGAATCTATGAGGCAAACAAATCATTTCTTCTTTAAGTCCCAGGTGCCAGGTAGTTCATCCCTGTGACAGAAAAGCTGGTCAGTACATTCTTTTTCCCTGGTAGAACCAACTACCCATTGTGTGGGCCCCATAGTGCTGTGTTCTAGGCTCTGGTGCATTGATATTTTGTGTTTATTTGGATCCGCCATCAAATCAAGTATCCTTTGAGGGCAAGACACTCAATAAAGCCTTTTTAATGAATAATGAACCCAGACTCACCCAACCTCCCCCTAAACACCACAGGGCTGTTTCCAGGTCCATAACAGGGTTGTGCCTACATGTAGCTGCAGTTCACAGGAAAATTCAGAGATACACAGTTTAGCAATTTGCTACAATATTGATATAAACTGGTTTTGTCAATTGATCTCCTCTTTACAGATTAAAAACAAAAAAGCAAGCTTCAAAGAAGCTCAAGGGACTTATTCATCTTATCTATGCCTAGAAACAGACTAGCTTACAAAATGACCTTTTTCCATTCAAGAAATGTTTATTGGCATCTCTCGCATGCTGGGGACTGGGTTGCCTTGCAGAAGCCCCCTGGATGACAGAAGAGATATCCCTATAACCAGTCACAGCAAGATAGCTCAGGGAAAGGGCCTCTGACCCAGCTGGAAGGTCAGAGGAGGCGTCACAGAGAGGTGACAGCAGAGTGCAGTCTCTAAGGATGAGACGTAGGGCAGGTGAAGTGCGAGAGAGAGAGAGAGAGAGAGAGAGAGAGAGAGAGAGAGAGAGAGAGATGGATGTTCCAGGAAGAGAAGACAAGCTAGAAACCTTGAAAAGAGGGCCCTGGGGGAGACTGCAAGTACTTGTTGAGAATGTGGTGTGTGTTGTTGTCAGCTCTGGATTTACCATGAAAACAGAGATCCTCCCCTCCCAGAACTTACCATAAAAGACTCGTGAAAAGTGAGTTAATAACCCTTCACTTTAAGGACAGTTTGAATATGGTTCTGCACTCTCACCTTTCTTCTCTTCGGGGGACACCGCAGTCCCCTGTGATAAGTCCCACAACTTCAAGGGTTCTATTCAGTCTTCTGGAACAGTGTTAGCTACTGGCTCAAAGACAGAAAGGCAGATTGGTGGTCTGGAGAGTTGTGTCCTCTGCTGTTACTTCCACCATGGCTAGCACCAGGGTCTCTAAGAAAGCCTGGAGTTTGGGGCAGAGCTTGTCCGAGGGAGAAAGTGCTTCTAGGCACGGGTGGAAACTATGATCAGGGAGAGGGGACAAGAGACCTCTTTCCACCAGGTCAGTAGGGAAAGTTGCTGCAAGCCATAATGACTTCAGCTCCCAGCATCTCAGCCTGACAGTCCCTAAACCTTTCAGGCCCTGGGAACACAGAAATGTGCTGACAGGCACACAGGTAGGTGGCCCAGGGACAGGGAGCCAGCCACTAGAAGTCATGTGTACCCCAGGAAGCAGCATCTTCTTTTGGGGACACTGCCTTCCCAAGCAGGGATGGCTCTCCCTGTTTGCCAGCTGTCTCCCACCCCCTGATGAATGGCATCTCTTTGTGGGGAGTGAGAGAGAATATAACTCTTTTCTGCTACATAAATAACTCACAGATCATCGTATAAATGTCTGAGGGCTCACTCAGTCAATACTAAAGGCTGACTTTGCTGCGCATCCAAGGCTATTGGAACCTCTTCTAAAAAATGCCCCTCCCCATCTCTCTCAGGTTTCCATACAATCCTGAAGGCTTGAATCCCTCTTTCCCTCCCGCCCACAGTGGGACAGTAAGTTCATTCCTGGGGTCTTATAACAGACATTCAGTGGCCTTGTGATGATAGAAACTGCCAAATGCACAGCTTAGGAGCTGTGGCAGCTCCGTCTTGAAGAAAAGGTGACTATGCAGAGAGAAAAGGCAACAAAGGAAGCCACAGAGTAGAAAGAGTAAGGAAAGCAAGTGAGGAGCATCACTGGCTAAGAGCTTGGTTCCCGTTGTGTCTGGCTCACCGTGGTTCTGGCAATAAAATCCTCCCCTTGCTTAAGATACATTTGGTGTTTATGTAAGCCTGTCCCTTGTATCTGTGGTGACTGACTGATTTATTGTCCAAACCAGAACATTTTAAAACTGGAAAAGATCACTATTAAATTTACTCTGAGACAAAATATATGTCCTGGGATGAACCCAGACAAACCAAGACTTCTCCTGACCCTCCTTATATGAGGATCACTAATGCAAGGATGAAAACAACCAAACTGTCCAGTGTCAAGGTCCAGTCGTGGTCCCCAGGGTACACTACTGAGTGGGTCCCAGTGGGAAGTCCCTAAGTCACTGGAAGCGTGGCCTTGAAGAGGACCATGGGAACTCAGTCCCTTCCCTTGCTTTTGCTTCCTTATCATAAAGTTGAACCACGCTGTCTACCACACACTCCCTGCCATTGCCATCCAGCTCCACCAACAGAGACCCAAAGCAATGGAGCCACCCAATTTGGGGCTGGAACCTCCTCCAGAAGTGGGAGCTTGTTAAACCACAAGGCTTTTTGCAGATAAAACATATTATCTTAGCTATTTTATTATAATAAAGGTAAGCTAGCAGAAAATTGATGGCAAGATTGGGAACCTTGATCACTGCAGACCTGTCAATGGGGAAGAGTTTTAGAATGGCTTTATGGGAGGAGTTTGGAATAATTCAGAAGAGCAGGCCAGAGAAAGCTTAACATGGTCTAAGCAGAACTTAACAGGCAATTCTGGCAAGGGCTGAAAAGATGAGGATATTGGTGGAACTGTGACAATAAAGGCTGTGTGGTGAGGTTGCAGATAGACATCAGTACTGTATCAGAATCTGGACTGCAGAGGGGCTGGGAGATAGCTCAGAAGAGTAAGTGCTTCCCTGGCAAGCACAAGGGCCCAAGTTCAATCCTCAGTTCTGAAAGAAAGAAAGAAAGAAAGAAAGAAAGAAAGAAAGAAAGAAAGAAAGAAAGAGAATCTGGACTGCAGGCTGTGCTTGTTACACCATGGGGGGAAAAATCCATTCTCTGACACTTTTTTAAAGGCTGATCCTAAAGGTAATGGACTTTTATCTGATGGAGGCAATTCAAGGCAGCAAAACATTCAGGCTGCAGCATGAGGATTATTCACTGGGTTTAGCCTAATTGACAGTGAGAACAGAGAGCAAAAAACAGAGAGTGAAAAAATTTGGAAATTTTTCAGCTTGGGGGGAAATAAAAGGAGTGCCAAACGTACTGCCAAGGAGGGTGCAGCTACTGAAGAGATTAGCGCCAGTAGTAAGAGGCCAAATTCTCTGCATCAGCACAATGGGAATGATCCCTGGAGGGCATCTCAGAAATCTGCAGCGCTGCCCCACCCATCACAGGCTCAGAGATGTAGAAATACAAATTGGTTTCAAAGACTTTCCCAGCAGAAGAGTTTCAGAAAAGAGCCCCAGGGTGCCCTGCATACCCTGCCCCGGGATTTATTTCACTTACTCAGCTAGCCAGATGTTCTGAGCCTGCTACTGCCATAGCCCAGATGGCTCAGGTACAACCCATGCCGGCAGCCCCTCTCGGCGCCATCCACATCATGGGGGTTTGCAAGCATGCAGAATGCAAGAGTTATGGGGGCATGATGGCTTCCACGAGATTCCGAAAGAAATTCTGAAAGGTCGGGGAGTTTGTGGCACCATTCAAGTCCCTGCAAGCAGCTCTGAACCCAGTGATATATGGAGCCGTGAAAGGGAAGCTCAAGGTACATGGTGAGGAGGTGCCAACCAATCCAATGCCTATCAAGAAAAGCTGCCTACAACACAGCTAGTGCAAGAGAATGGCCAAGTGAGCATTTCCATACCGGAAATGCTGCAGTGCAGCTGCCTGAGTCCTTGGGCGCTCACGCTCTACCACACTGTGCTTCAGACGCTGGATGTGGAGTTTTAGGGCTTAATTTTGACAAGCTGGACTTTGGTCTTGCTTTGGAACAATCCCTTCTTACTGTTTTTCTATTCTTTTCTGAGGCAGGAGATCAGGGCGTGGGCAGCCATCTGAGCAAGTGGGCGGGGCAGGACATGCACGGAAAAATGGTTCCTCTCCGGAAGTGCTACCCTCAGTTCTTCTCAGTACTCAAACAGGTGTTTGGTAAGATGGCCTAGACTTGACCTCTGCCTGAGTAAAAGATACAAAAGATGCCCTCCATGAAGCTCTTGGCCACTGTGTTTATCTTTCTCATATTGTCTCCTTCTCACCCTGAGAGTATACTTTTCCTTCTTTTAATTGGTCTACGTTTGTTCTGCAGGGAATATTTATTTTCTTTTAATAAATGTAAAACCTCACTACATTTTGCATCGTGTTGTCCAATTCTTTGTTCAGGACAAGAACCTAGAAAGAATCTTCGGAAGCAATCACCAGCACCTAAAAACCTTGTAACACTCATCTTTTGAAAGATGAATGTTTACCCTGTCCCTGGCCCACCACTGTATTTCAAAGGTGTGGAACTTGCTGTTTGATTTTTAGAGGACCTCTTAGTTGAATTTGTGTTGAGTTTTAAATGAGATTTTCAGACTTAGACTTTTGAGCATTGCTGAAACAGTTAAGCCTTTGGGACTGTTGGGGAAGGACTGACTAAATAGCTCTTGCACTGTGAGATGGATGTTTGGGGTCCAGGGGTAAATATAAATAAATAGTAAACATTTATTTCAAATGTCCCCCAAAGGTTATTGTGTTAAAGGATTTTGCTCTGGGGTGGTGCTGTTGGTGGGTGGTGAAACTTTAGGAGATTGGGTTCAGTGGGTATCCTTGAGCCATTTGCTCTTCCCTGTGCTCTCCCACCCCATAACCATCAGGCACCTCCACTAGAGGCTCCAAATGGTCAGTCCGCTTCGTCTTATACTAGAGCCCCCAGAACTGTGAACTAGATAAACCTTTTCTCAGAAGTTAACTTTGATCTGATTTTTTTTTTCCCCCTTTGATGGAACTGAGGATTGAACTCAGGCCCTTGCGCTTGCCAAGGAGGTGCTTATTCCACTGAGCCATCTCCCTGGCCCCCTTGATCTTCTCAGAAGTTAATTTTGCCAGTATTTTTTGTTATAGAAATGGAAACTAACATGGGGGAGACGCCACTGGATAGGAGCAAGACTGATTCCCACCCTCCCTGTGATCTCAGTAAGGATCATTTCCTTTTCCTAGACCTCAATTTCTTCCATCAGAAAGGGGAAAAGGATACCTGCTGAATAATGATAGTCCCATACATTCTCCTCACCTAAATTATATGCCACTGCCTCCTAAATTACATCCTTCTGGCAATTTTGTAGAAAACTTTTCCTTGCCATTTTCTTGGCCATGATCATCCCTTTTTATCTGAAGTCAACAAGGAGTTCTTGGAGCATTTGGATATAAAGCAAAGGATCAAAGGATATAAGGGTTCTGCCTCCTGTGAAGGCTCTGGGGGTGGCCTGCCCTAGTTAGCAAATGAAAACCCACAGACTAGAGCTTGTGAGTATCAAGGAAGAGCTTGTCCCTTGGGGAAAAAGATCCAGCACTTCCAACCCCATCTGACACTGTTTGAGGAATCAGGCAGGTCAGCTCTCCGGGACAGATGGGGAAAAGGAACTATGCACATGCTTTCTTGGGGAGCCAGCCTCTCTCTTCAATATTGTTCTTTTCAGAATTCCAAAAATATACACAACAGGGTAGTAACAGCTCCATCCTCCAGGGTAACTTATGGTGAGATATCAGGAACTATTTCAAGGTATAATCAAAGATTACATCCTTAGGTACAACCTACCAATGACTCTGGCCTCTTACTGTTCTACCCTTTGCTCTCAACAAAATGGGAGAAGGCACGGCCAGGGTGGATTCCACCATAGGAAGTGGTATTGATCTAAGGAGTGTTAGGGTGAGAAAATATCTACAAAGCCAGCATGGCAATTCCTGGCCCATTTGTCCACTCCCAGAGAGCATACGCCCTTTCCTGAACATAGAAATGATATAAAAGTTCTAGCTATGGGGCAAAGGTCCATAGCCAGCCTGAGCAACTAAAATTTGCATGTCTGGAGTAAGAGATCGTTGGTAAAGAGAGGCAGACATGGAGATCCTGTCATAAGAGGTCACTCTAAGTACAAATCCTCATTATATCCTTGGTAGAGTTTCTGTAATATAATGACTACAGCTGGAACAAACCTCCTCAAGTCCCCTGTACCTATTCTTGATTCCTGGCTCTTTTGCCTCAATGAGGCTGAGGTACATGAAACATAGATCATTGCCCTCACTTACTGTTCTACAAGTTCAGTGGTTTTGACTGCCCATCAGTCACCCTTGCAACTCTGATGCTCCATCCTCTTGATCATAGAAATTGAACACATCTTCCAAATCAGACCCTTGGCTCCAGGCAGACCAAACCTTATACTTCCATACTCCTTGCTCATTCCTGCCTCTACTTACCTACAGCCATTTGCCCCTTCCCAGCCTCATTTATCCTTCCAGACTCTTCTTTGAAGCCTTTCCTGATAACATATGGTTATATTAATTACATTTGTAACCCACAGTATTAATTCTCCAGTTGATCTCATATTCTTTACTATTGACTGGCCTATGGTTGGTCTTGCAAGTTATAGGGTATACAGGATAGGAACTACCTTCTGCTTACTTATAACCCAATTCCTCCCATCCAGATGCCAAACTCATAGTAGACACTTAATAAATTCCTGTTAATAGTTTCATTTCCATACTGAGTTGAATTGTTTGGGTTCCTTAGATACTGCTATATGTTAGTGGTTTCTAATCTCCTCAAAAGTGAAGATCTCCACAGTAGAAGAGTAGTATTCTGAGTGTCAGTAGATCGAGAGGATGTGATAATAAAGGACTTTTAGGCAAAGGCATGTACACACATTCTATCCCAATAACAACTACACATACTTGAAAAACGGTTGTGCCTGTAGATGTGAGCGAGAAAGAGTAGCCACTGCGCACCAGGATTGCTTGCTGCAGGTAGTTAGTAACTCCTTGCTGCAGTGGTATCATAGGACCCTGTGACTTGACAGCCCCTAGTTTGAAACCAGTGGGATATGAAATTCATGCAAGTACATAATCCAGACATTTTCTGTCTGTGCTGCTACAAACCTTGATTGCATCTAAGGTATTTGTGAAATCAGTGGGCTGGTTCAACAGAAAAGGAAGGAGAAGTTAAGTAGAATTCACACACTCATAATGATTACACAATATTTATGATGATTGTGTAATAACAATGTAGTTTTATTTTCAGTAATGGAGACAGGTATGGTTTAGATCTGGAATGTTCCTCACAGCCTCATGTGTTCTAAGGTTGGACTGTGGGCAGGTGATTGGATCAAAGCAGTGAGGCTAGGGGTGGGGGTACAGGTGGGGACATTATTCTCAGGTGTTCTAATGCATTTCAGAATTTAGTGGCTGACCAGGTGCAACCTGGTTAGAGGTGGTCACTGGGGGTGTCACCCGGAAGGGTGTGTCCCCCTGCTCAGCTCCTCCCTTCTGTCCCTGTTTCCTGGCTGTGGAGATGAGAGCAGCTCTCCTCTGTATACCTTCTACTGTGCCTGTTCTCTCTTGGAGCCTGTGAACCATGGGCTGAAACTTCTGAAACTATAAGCCAAATAAACCTTCCCTCCCTTAACTTGTCTGTGTCAGACATTATGTCTCAGCCATTAAAATGACTAAGATAGGGATTGAACTTAGGACCTTCTCACTAAGCTATGTACCCAGTGTGTTTTACTTTTTATTTTAACAACATCTTGCTGAGTTAGTAAGTTGCACAGGCTGAGCTCAAACTCACAGTCCTCCTGCCTCAGCCTTCCAGAATGCTAGGATTGCAGACATGCACTGCAATCCCCAGCTGATCACATATCCTTGAGCACTAACTGCCAGGTACTTCTGTCCACTTTATCTATCAGTTGAACCTCACAGGCGGTGTGAAGTATCACTACGCCCAGGAAGAAGCTGTGGGTAGGAACCATTGTGGAAGAAAAAGGAGGAGCCAGGGTGCCAAGGTGGTTAGATGAAGAGCAAAACAATAACAGCTAACCAAAATGTGGCAGCTCCATCTAATAGCATATTATTCAATCATGAAATGGAAAAAAGGGCTGAGACATTGAACATCAAAACATGATGTGAAGTGAAACAACCCTGTCAGAAAAGGCCATGAAATAGCCAGAATGTGCAAATCCATAGGGATAGCAAGCAGATCTGGGCCAGGAAATAGCTCAGCCGACTAAGTGCCTGCTTAGGCAATGCAGGGATCAGGGTTTGATCCCCAGTACCACATGCTGCATGGGCCCCACCCTTGGGCATGCTGAGCTGGCCACGGGTCTGGGCATGGTAGCACCTGCCTGTAATCTCAGCTGTGGGGAGGCTAAAAACAGGAGAATCACTACAAGTCCAAGATGCATAGTGAGACCCTGTACCAAATACATTTAACAAAGAAAGAGGAAAAAAAAAAAAAAAGCAATCAGTGGTTTCCAGGAACTTGGGGAAGAGGGAGAGCGGCTGCTTAGCAGGAGTAGGGTTCCCCTTGGGGTGATGAAATTTCTGGAACTAGACAGTTCTGATGGCTGCATAACATTGTACAAACATTCAGGGCCATTCTGTTGTCCACCTTAAATGTGGTACAGTTTAGGTTATTTCTATTTTATTTCAATTTGAAACAAAAATACCGATAGCCCATATGGAAACATGGATCCCAGGGCAGAGGAGACTTGTGCAGACAGAGCCCTATGGGAACTTGTGACTCAGGTGGGATGACTTCAGTATTTCTACAGTCTGGATTAAGGTTAAGCCATGACCACCCAAGACCAGGCCATCGCCTGGTCTGGTGGGCACTGATATAAGATCTGGGATTTTGTGAAAGGTTCACTGTGGAGCCTAACAGACTAACATACCCTGGTGGAGAGTGGGCATGGGGCATCGAGAGCACCAGCAGCTCTCTAGCTGCAAGCCCCCTCTGTGGCCACAAGAAACATAGCCATGTTCTCCCCTAGTGAGTCAACATCCATAACAAAATCCCCTCCAATTTATTTGGCCCCCACAGCAAACCACAGGCACCGCTAGCTTTTCTTCCCAGCAGCAACAGAGCAGATGCCATTCCTCGGGACTCCTGCCTTTGAGAACTGCTTTCCATAATGCCTTGAAAACAATGACTATTGCAAAGAAACTAGCATGCCCCACCCCCACCTTTCTCTGGCCTGAAGAACTTCCAAGAGATCTCCTTAGGAAATTTGGTTCCTGGAGCACAGGATGGAGGAGAAAGGCTAGCCTTGAGGTGGCCCAAGGCAGTAGCACTACAGCTGCTCCATGCTGACTCGCCTCACTTCTGCCACAGCCCAGCTGGGGTCTAGCAAGAGCCACCTTGATGGCCTGCTTGTCACCACACCTGTGCACACAAGGACACATGGCTGTTTGATGTACTTCACATTCTTTCTTTTGTGAGGGAGAGCTTTTTCTCCCCTTAATGGAGTTAAGCTCCTTTTTAAAAACACACACAGATCAATCAACTTCTTTTGTGGATTTTAAGAGTTGCTTTATTCAGTTCAGAAATTAGCAACAGCTGGGGAAGTTATTCGGAAGGCAGAGAACAAAGACTCGCAATTATTTATAGTGTGGGGTGGGAGAGGGAAAGATGAAGAGGAAGAGGACGGTGCAGCTAGAGGGGGGAAAGGAGCTGGAGGAATCAGATCAGAGCGAACTTCCAAGATTCATTTTTCTGCCAACATTGAGGCTTCTTAAGATATATTCAGTATTCTTTTGTGTCTTTTCTTTCCCGGCTCTTCACCCGGGCCGCCTGTCCCCGAAGCCGCTGCCTCCCTTCATAACCTAGGACTACCACTGCTGCTCCCTGCCTTACTCCGCATAGCCTGTCTCCAGCATCCCATGCAGAGGTTCCACCTGCTTTGCTAGGAAGCATTTGACTGCCATGAGGCAGCACCGGTCTCTTCCTGGTACCCAAACCCCCATCCTAAGAATGTGACCTGTGGCCTCTGGGTATGATGGTGTCATTCACAGGAATGACTAGAATGTCAGGTGCTACGGTAGACAGATGACACCAATGGTCTTAGGACAGGTGGGGTTTTCATTGTGACCTCCGTGAGGCAGTGCTGAACACAGGCAGAGTGAGATCCTTGTCACCAGTCGATTTTTCCTGGGAATGACTCTGTGGCCATGTTTAGACCCCTGTTCACCTAAACCCCAGGGCAACTCGCTTCTCTGAATTCCCTGCTACTAGTAGTGCAGTTTGCACCTGTAGCAATGGCTCAGGTGACCTGCAGGGACAATGTCTTGCTCCTTCCCAGGGGAACCAGCTGGCCCACTGGGAGGAGGTAAGTCAGCTGTGACCAGGAAACAATTTTACTGAATTTGCACTGGACCGACCTATTGGGTAAATTTTGCAGTTGCCACAGAGCATGTGACCCAAGAAACACACTCTAAGTTGAATGCATGCAATGTGTGGCTCCTGCATTGGCTTTACAAGGTAGTCTTGCATCTAGAGAGGCAGAGAGTAAGTCAGCGGTTGCATGGGAGTAGGAGTGAATGGAATCTGGAGGATGAGGAAGGAGTGACTGCAAAGGGGTGCTGGGGACTTCTCAGGGATGAAATATTTTAAAGCGGACTGTAGCGATGACTACACAACTTTGTGCTTAAAACATGCTTTAAACATTAAATCGTGGGCTGGGGAGTGACCTAAGTGCCTGCCTGGCAAGCGTAAGGATCTGAGTTTGATCCCCAGTATGGCATGCTGTGCGGACCGGGAACCCCGGGTGCACCATGCTGTCGACCGAAACTGGGAGCGATGATGCAGGCCCATAATCCCAGCACTGAGATAGGAGGATGCTGAGACAGGAGGATCACTACGAGTCCAAGATGTGTCGCAAGGCCCTGTACCAAATCAACAATAAATAAATAAAAACACTGAATCATATACATTAGAATTGGATACTATAA
Source organism: Octodon degus (assembly GCF_000260255.1). Lineage (NCBI taxonomy): Eukaryota > Metazoa > Chordata > Mammalia > Rodentia > Octodontidae > Octodon > Octodon degus. The sequence goes on from NW_004524646.1 coordinate 3,154,799, forward strand.
ACAGGTGAACTGAGCCAGCCACAGAGATACAAGCCTATAATACCAGCTACTTCAGAGGCCGAGACGGGAGCATCACAAGTTCAAGGCCAGCCTGGGCAAATTAGTGACATGCTGGCTCAAGACAAAAAAAAGTTTTTAAAGGGATAGGGATGTAGTTCAGCATTTCTTGATTTTTTTTTTAAAGGTGAATTGTGTACATATGGGAATTACATTTCAAAACAACTATTACACTTTTAAAGCCTTGTCTTTTCTTCCAAAAACAATTTGATATTAATACCCCCCTGGAGACAACCCTATAATGTTCTTAATTATGTGGTGCTGGGGACTGAACCCACAGGCTTAATATGTATCAGGCAAACTCTTTACCAATGAGCTATATCCTCAGCCCAAGAGCATCTTAAAGGCAGCTTGGCCCCACCATTCCCCTCATCCCTTCAATCTTTTTTTTTAAGCTGCTGTCTGCAAATGCTCATTCATGAGACAAGGTCTCTCACCATGCAGCCCAGCCCAGCCTTGAACTCATGATTCTCCTGCCTTAGACTCCCATGTGCTGAGATGACAGGCATGTGCCACCACACAGCCTTCCAATGTTCTTACATTACTCATTGTTTTCTTGTCACTTGTATCCAGTGTTTGCTCATAAATGTTTATCAGCTGTCAGGAAAGAAAAGGGAAAAAGCCACAGTTGTAGCATTTGCCACAGTGAAAGAGTTGCGGCTCTTTCACTGTCAATGTCAGGTTGCCGGTCTAATGACACTGACCGGCAGGGTTGGAAGCCCCAACAAGCCACCACTCTTATGCAGCATTTCTAACCCCACTGGAAATAATCTGAAAATATAGGTAATGATAAAGCAGGAAATAATTGAGAATTGGATGAGTTTTGAGTGTACCTCACCTTTAAAAAAAATACATTTAATTGTAAGTTTGTGTGATTTCCTAATATTGGCTGTAGTTAACTACCAATCTACAAACCTGAAAATTGTCAGCCTTCCTGTCAAGCTTATATGGCCACTGCTGTATGCCTGGCCTCGAACCCCAAATTGGTTGTTTCTTAGAAGGCAGACTGGGTGCCCTGCATGGGCAGGGTCAGCATCTGTCTTGTTTATCACTAAATCACCCCTGTGGTCCAGTGGCCACCATGTCCTAGGTGTACCCCAGGCATGTGTGTTACAGGAGAGAGCAAGAGGCTATCTTTATAAGCACAGTAGGATTTAATGGAGGCTTGGCCATAATTGGCTACTAGAAATGCCAGCAAATTGAATAAGGAAGGAATAGTGGAATGAGAGCATTGAGTGCAAACTACTCCCTGGCTTCTTTATAAGTTAAATAAAACAACAGATATCTGTTCTGCCTTGAGGCAGGACAGGCTCTCTCTGAATTTGGGGTACAGTGTTAGAGGAAAGTGCAAGAAGATGAAGAGGAGTGGAAGGAGGGCTGCATGAAGCAGGAAAGATTTTTTAGAATTAGGGCAAAGAAACTGGTTGAGATCCTGACCTATGAAAGAGGAAAATAAATGAAGAAAGGAGGTAGCCTATATGAGGCCAGGCTTCCCAAAATAAACGTCCTTCAGTAATAATTAGAAGAATTTTCCTTCTGGGCTGAGAGGGGGTATCTCAAGGTAGTGTGAGTGGCCATCTGGGTGGCCCTGGATCTAATCCCCAACACCAAATATAAACAACTCCCTTCTTTTTTCAGAAATTCTGATTGCAATCTGTCTTCCTTTCAGGGAGACATAATATGACCTTAGGATGAGAATCGTTTGGGCTCAAACTTCTGTGTGTCCCCACTAGCCCAGAGGAATTGCAGTCTTACTGATGAAACTCACTATTTTTGGTTGATGGGGCTAAAAATCATCATGTGAAAGACCGAACTCAGGGCCGGCAGGCAGCACACTCGCCCTCTGGACAGCGCCTCTGGCTTCCTGCACCTGCTGTTTAACTTGCTGTGCCACCCTTGACATGGTGCCACCCTCCCTGGGTCTCTGTTTCATCACCTTTAATATCCTCTCCTTGAAGGAGGAAAATTAGATGGTTTCAAAGTTTCTTCTCAGTTCTAACATTCCATGAGCCCAAGTTCATGTTTCATCCTGACCCAGATTTTAAAGATAATGTACTTAAAATAATACAAAATTTGAAAGTGATCAGTAATCTCCTCCGCTTGGAAATGTCATCGCTGGCAGTGTCTTGGTGGGTGTTGAGGGCTATTTTGGTGCCTGGGTGTTCAGAAAGGGAGGCAGAGAGGGTGGGGAGATAACCAATTCTGTCACCTCCTCACGACTCCTGAGGCCAAGTCGATGCTGGTCTTGAATGCCTAATGCACACAGCTGTGAGTTGTGGAGGCGCATTAGAACGATGACAAGAATAGCAGCTGCCTCCTTTTACCGAGTGCCTGTTCAGGGCCTTGGACCTGACACCGCTTCTCTCTGGTTTGTCACACAATTTCTCGAAGTATGCAGCATGATGGCCCCTTGAGTATAAGTGGGCAGAGAAGCCACCGGCCGAGTCAGCAGAGCTCGAGGGGCCAGGACCCAGATGCAGATCCCAGGCTTCTCCCATGAGACCCCTGGGTCTAGAGTGTGGCCTGCAGCACTAGCCTCCTCCAGAACCTGAGAAATGCAAATTATTGGACCTTACTATGGGCCTTTGGAATCAGCTCTGGGTGGGGCTTAGGGACTTGGGCTCTAAAGAGGTCCCTGCTGGCTGGGTCTTTCCCTTCTTTCCTTTTTCCTTTCTCCTCCCTTTCTCTCATCCTTCCTCACTTCCATCTTTCTTCTTTCTTTTTAAATTTTATATTCTTTTGGTAAGAACACTTAACATGAGATCTACCCTTGCAACAAATTTTTAAGTGTACAATCCAGCCTTGTTGAGTACGGGTGCAGTGCTATACTGAAAAGCTCCAGAACTTATTCATCTACTTCTACTGAAACTTTAGGCCCACTGAAGAGTATCTGTGACTTTCCAGGATCCTGGTCCCTGGAAACCACAGATCCACTCTGAGCCCCACCACAGAGATCCTCGGAGAAAGCCTGTGTTCCTGATGCCCTTGTAGTGATATGACCTTCCAACTATGACACTGAAGACCCTCATTCCTTTGCTAAGGGATGTTCCAAATGCCACAGAAATCATTGATCTGGGTCTGCAGATATAGCTCTATGGCACAGAGCCTGCCTGGCAAGCACAAGGTCCTGAGTTTGATTCATGATGAGAAAGAGAGAGAGAGCGAGAGCGAGAGCGAGAGAGAGAGAGAGAGAGAGAGAGAGAGAGAGAGAGAGAGAGAGAGAGAGGATTCTGCCTACATGCTGGTAGGGGTAGAATAGAAGCTCATGAGCCCTTCAGAGAGTATGGAGTTGAGGCTGGGTAAGATCTGAGAGACTTGTGTATCTGATCCCGGGATGAAAGGGCACATGGCCTCCTGCTTCCTGATCTGGGTGTACAGATACTCTCATGTTTCCCTCTGCCAGAAGGGACAGCCATACAGCAGAAGTCTTGCTCCTGCAGGCTTTCTGGTAGAGCTGCAGCCAGTACTCCAGACTTCACCCACAAGCTCCACACTGTTCCCAGAGCTGCTGAAGCTCCTGGAGAAATGCTCACCCCACACTGCTGGCCTCGCTTCAAATTCCTGGCCCTAGGCTGCCAATGGGCCATTGGCAGCCCTACCCCTTCTCCTTTTGGCTTGCTTTGCAGTTTATACTCCCAGGATTTCATGCCTTTTCCTCCCTCCTCCTCCCCATCTCCATCTCTGCTCCACTGGTGACCATGCCGCATGCTTGGCTGGGAAAATAGAAGCCAACAGATGGGTACTCCCTCCTTTCGCCATTGCCAAATATACACACACCTTCTCACAGCTCCTTCAGCAGAGGACTCTTTCTCCTCATGCATGGGACAAGTGGCTCTGCTCCTAGAAGAGTATGATCCTTCAGCTTATGGCCAGGTCCCATTCCTTGTCATCTGTCCCAGAAATTCTCTCTCTCTCTCTCTCTCTCTCTCTCTCTCTCTCTCTCTCTCTCTCTCTCTCTCTCTCTCTCTCTCTGTCTCCCTCCCTCCCTCCTACTCCTCCTACTTGATCTTTTTTCTTCATCCACAACTTTTACTCTCTTCTGGGTCATTATCATCAACTTCAGATCTTCTGTATTCTCCACCACCTATATGTGTGCATTTGTATATTTCTATATAAATTGAAAATATAGGAAAGTTTAAAGCTGACCTCAACAATCTCCCTTGGCCCCACCCCCAGCCTAGCACCTACCTTTTTTCTTTGAAAGCCTGTGAAGACTTTTCTGTTCCCCTCGACTCCATTCCCTCCTCCATGAACACTGATCTGGTTTCTATCCACCACCCTGCAAAGCAGTAGTTCTCTGCCTGGGATGCTTTTGATCCTGTGGGACATATGGCAATATCTGCACACAGTTTTCATTGTCACCACTGAGGGAGGGACAGCACTAGCACCTGGTGGACAGAACCAGAGACATCACTCAGGAACCTAAACATGCAGCTACCTGGCCATGAATGCCAGCTAGGGCCATAGTGGAGAAGCCCTGATGTAGAGACTGTTCTTAATAAGGTCACCAAGATCTTTCAGGGCGCCAAGCCTGAGACACTAACTATTGTCCCTACTTGTCATACCCGGTCCTCCCCTCTGGGCTCCATGATACCCTGCTCCCATTCACCTATTCTTTGGCCATTCCTTTGTCCACTTCTCCCTATTTGATTCTGGGCCATCCTGGGCCATCTTCACAGATTTATCTTTCCCCTCTCTTCCTAGTTCTCCCTCTGTGTATTCAAGTAACGACCTCTGTTCTGTTCCTCTGGAGGCTCAGTTTATTCTTCAGTAACCTAAGGGCATAATAGCGTGTACCACAGAAAATTGTGACAACTGGGTGAGGAAACCTAAATCTCACGGCACAGAGTTTAATCCACGTGACCTGTTATTTTTATTTATGACTCTGTGAGATACAAATTATGTATCTTTTTTATTTTTTACCAGAGCACTGAAGGAAACTGGAGTAAGCCTCCACCAAAATATGAAGGGTTATGCAGGTGAAGATAGCTGAGATGCGAAGAAGCTCTCTGACAGCTCCTTCTGCTTGCTTTAAATCAGGACAGAGGTTTGCAGCCAAAAGATCTTCCTATCCTCTCCCATGCCCATCTGAAGCAGGCCATGAATTCTCCTGTAGCACAGGAACCCTTTATCAGCTCAAGGACTACACCAGAATTGGCTGCGCTAGTCTCTTCTCACCCCCTACCTGCTATACTACACCTCCCACCCCCCACTTTGGGTGCCTGGTACTGCTCTGCTCTGTCCTGTCATTCCCTAATATGTATTGTCCTTTGGTGAAGATCCCTTAGGAGCCAGGGTTCTGACACTTCAGGAGTTCCTAAAGTCTGTCCTGACAGTGAATGTTGAAGTTTGGGGCTTTCAAGGGGAATAATACAATATAGGACACATACTTTATAAGGTTATTTATAATAGTCACCCAAAGAATCATATACAAAGAGTGCAGGAAATCTATCCACACACTAAAGACTGGATCCCATGATGATGTCTTGCATGACTGCAGCTGAATACCTAGAACCCATGACAACACCTCCCATGAGTCCAGGTGGAGGCCTAGAGCCCATGTCTCATGCAGGCCTGTTTCACGGATCTGTTCTGGGAAGACCCAAAGGTCAGTGGTGAGTGGTGAAAGCTAGAAACTCTGTGCCAGCTGGATGAAGGATCTGTGCCAGCAGGCTGAGGGATTGGCACCGGAGACAGGAAGTGATGCTCAAGGTAAGGGCCAGAGCTCCCACCAAAAATACCACAGCCATCCTCAGCAACAGTGAGATCCAGAGCTCCTCTGATGATGATGAAAGCCAAGTTCCCATCAGGAAAGCCAATGTGACAATCTTCTACCGGAGACTGCGCTGTGCACCATCTTCCCATCTGGAGCCAGGATGTAACCGCTCAACATGAGGACCTGAACTCCCAAAATGAACCACAGCCATCCTTAGTGACAATGAGTCCCAAGCTTCTCCTCCAATGAGAACAGCCAAATTCACCAGGAAAGCCAGCATGACAAGGTCCAGTAGAACCAACAGCTCCCTATAATTTCTCCAACAGCTTCCCCACAACTTTTACCAGCTCCCAACAGCCTCCCTCCTCTTCCTATTCTGCCTCTCATGCTGCTGGCAATGATCCTCAGGAGGGTGCCCCATGCCCAGCACCATGCTGACTCAGTTCATCTGGGGGTTACAAGTTAACCACCCATTGTCAGTCCACCACAGTGAACTCAGGAGAGTTGAAGGAAAATGATCCTTTTCTCCCCTTCAGAATTTAAGACCAGGCATTGAGTCATCAGGATCCCATCCAGCTCCAATCGGGACAGGTGTTTCATTCAATTTTGTTTTTTAAAAAAGAAAAACTAAGAACAAACCCATTGCCTCAGCATGAGATGGGTGCCGAGCCCAGTGCAAGGCAGGATACCAGATCTATGGAACTCATGTGCAATGAATAAAACCAAGAGGAACACAGACAGAATACTTGGAAATGGTAGGCAGAGTCTGACGCCAACAGGCGCCAAATAATCCAAAAAACAGCAGTTCCAAACACCATTCCACAAATCTCAGTCTTCAGAGATAACTCTAGGAAGGTCCTCTAACTTTGGGATTCAAATTCCTGTTTGAATATGTATTATAAACCCTTCTAAAACTGTAATAAAAAGAACACGTTTGCAAATGTATTGCAGGCTGGGTGTCAAAGGAGTGGGATCACCCACATGCCCAGTTTTCTCAGACTGGTAGAATTTTGTCCGGGCTGGAGTGAAAGATCTCCCTCTGGCTCTATTTAATAAAAGGAAATCTTGGTTCACCCAGATAAGGCTTGAAAGAGGAACTGTTTTGTTTTGTTTTGTTTTTAACAGCTTTGTTGAGATATAAATCCCATTCCACACAATTCATCTATTGAAAGTTTTAGTTTTTTTAAAGTTACTACTTGCAGCTGTTGATCTGGGGTAAGAAAACTTCTCTTGAGTCTGTGCAGTCAAAGAAAATGCAAATTCAAAGTGAATAAGGCTGCTCCAAGATGGCATTTGATAGAGACTGTAGCACCCCTTTTCACTTTTTTATGTCCAATCAAACCACAATGTTTCCTTTGGGGACCTGAGTTATCATATACCTTTAGATGTATAGATTTATTTCATAGTAACTAGAAAACATCGTTCATGCGATTTTTATTTTTAATGTATTTAGTACAGGGTCTACAGGGTCTCACTACACATACCGGATTCCTACGGATCCTTCCTGTTTTTCAGCTTCCCAAGCGCTGGGATTACAGGCCAGTCTCAATCGTCATCTCCGCACGGCCTGAGGGGCAGGGCCAGCACTGTAGGCCAGGGATCGAACCCTGGTCCCTGCGTCTGCTTGCGATATATACCTTGAGACCGCACCTAAGAGCTGGCTGAAAGAGATTCAGTCTGACAAATGTTTCTTGAGTCTGACCCTTTGACCAGCCCTGGCAACGGATAAGGAACTCAGCCACAAATACACAGGCGTGAACCCCTGCTCGCCTAAAGCTTCCAGCACAGGCAGCCGCGCAACAGAAGGAAACGCAAGGGCTCACCGGGTGCTGACGAATGCTCTGAGATGCTGAAGTGAGAGAGAGGGGTCTCCCTCGGGTCAGGGCAGGGCTTCACATGGGAGACAAGGGCAGGCCTCCCTGGGGAAGGCAGACAGGCGTGGGGCGCAGACAGGAGCTGCTTCTGTGAACAGAGGCATGGATGGCTCAGTGGGGAGTGAGTGAGCACTGTCTGGGAACAGGATTGATTGGCTCAAGGGAGCCAAAAGACCAGGACTAGGGAAAGTGGGGGGAAGACGAGTGAGTGCGCAGGTGCAGGGCCAGTCCCTGCCTTTATTGACAAGGTCGTTATTCTGCTCACCACGGACTTTTACATGAACTATTTTTTCTCATTAGTCTTCACCTTAGTCGCTAAGCGGTTTGGTGCCCCCTTAGATTTTGCATTCACTTCATCTTAGCTTCAGCCCCAAGAAAGCAGCGTTGTGCAGATAGAGCGGTGACAGTCCCTAGGGAAGGGACTGACTGAGTCTTTAGGCTTTACTGGTCAGTCCAAAGGCCACTGAAAGAGGTTGAGCAAATAAATGACGTAACCTAAATGCCATTTAGGACGATTGGTGTGGATGCAGTAGACGGAAAGGGAAAAGAGACCAGGGAGCTAACAGCAGCCAGGAACTCTCTGTGTGGCTTGGGAGTGTTGAACAGGAGACGGGAGAGGAAAGTTGGCGGCTGGGCTCTTGTGGGGCCTTGCGTGGCTACGCCATCCCCAGATCTGAGCCTTCCCCGTGCAGCCCAGCGGACACTGTGAATGCCAGCCTCTCCCCTCTCTCTGTTTTTAATATGAGTAACTGGTGCAAAACAGGAAGTGCTACTGTGACAATGGCATCATCTGTGGCTAAGAAATGAACTTTTGAAAACTGTAAAGGCAGGGTCCCTGGTGTGGAAGCGCAGCCGTGTCTACAGTCTCCGCATTGGAAGGAGCCCCTTCCAACAGGGGCCACGAGTCCACAATGGACTCGAAAGCCGCTGTGTCCGGGAGATGGGTGAGCTGCCTCTCTAGAAAGCCCAGCGGAGCGCAGGCCTGGCGCCGCAGGGGCAAGGGACCGTGAGCGGCGCGGTCGGTGTGAAGGCAGAAAGAGCTAGCAGCGTTCACAGAAGTCCTCCCCTGCCCACGCTTTGGTCGCAGGTCCACATTTTCACCAGCAGCAGGGGCTGCAGCTGGAGGAGCCCAGAGAGAGGTCGGCATGGGCGGTGGACATGGAGCTGCCGACCCTTGCACAGGAACTGCGGGCTCTGATTCTCCCTAGTGAGCTTACCCACCCAGACTGCCGCAGTCTTGTCTAAAATGATATTTTCTACGAGTCTACGATGATGTCCTGTAGTAGAAGAGCAGTCTTAGGGCCGGCCAGATAGCTCAGCGGACTAAAGCACCTGCTTAGGTAGAGTCCAGCAACCAGGGTTCGATTCCAGCATGCCGTGCCAGCCCCGCCCCCGGGACGCACTGAGACAGCTATTGAGACTGCGTGGCGCGCGCCTGTAATCCCAGCACTTGGGAGGCTGAAAACAGGAGGATCACTACAAGTCTAATCTGTGTAGTGAGACCCCTGTAGATCCTGTATTAAACACATTTTTTTTTTTTTAAAGAGCAATCTTTTGGGCTTTGATCTTATTTGAATATTGACTCACTAGCTGAGTAATTTCACTCAGGTTGTTCATCTTCTTTGAGCCTCTCATGGGGTTCATGTCAGGATGAAACACAATTACATATAAATCTATGTAAAATTATAAAACTGTGTTTAAAGGACCCAGAAAAAAAACCAAATCATCCTTCTACCGATTGTTGTCTGTGTGTTAGGACAAATGCTTGGCCTCGTCTCCAAATCCTGACTTTGTTTTCATATTTGAAATAGGAATAATAGCGATGCCTTTTCCACAGCATAGTAGTCAGCTAAAATAGATAAACTTTGGTCCTGATATACGGTAGGAATTCAAGAGGTGATGTCTATAATTACTATAATTACCAGTTTGATTGGAAGTGGTACTTCTTAGTAACATAACTTTAGAATATGACTTTAGCAAACACAGGAACAAGTTAGTATTTATTTATTTACTTTACTTTATCTTTTTCAGTTGCAGGAATTAAACTCAGGGCCTCACACTTACCTGGCAGGCACTGTACCACTGAGCTAAATCTCCAACCCCACAAGTTAGTCTTCGGAATCCCAAGTAAATTTTTTTCTTTTGGTCTAGAAATCGAACTCAGGACCTTACGCTTGCCAGGCAGATGCTGTGTCACTGAACTAAACCCCCATCCTCAAGTAAATATTTCTTTATTTTTATTTTTTTTAATGCACTTGGTTGTTCCAGAGTCTCACTGCTCAGCTTGGACTCGTGGTGATCCTCCTGCTTTCAGCCTCCCCAGTGCTGGGATTACAGGAGTGGGCCGTATGCCAGACTCTGGCTGGCTCCGCCCACCCTGGGGGCAGGGCTGGTCCACTGAGCTAGCTTGAGGTCCCCCCTCCCACCCCCAAGTAAATATTTCTGAGCTCCCTTCCCAGCTCCCACTGATGTATGTATCCAACAGGTACCTGCTCTGCGATAATCAGTTTAGTAGGCAAGGGGATATGGATATCAGCAAAACAGGGGTATGTCTTGCTTTGTGCACTTAGCTTTTTTTTTTTTTTTTTTTTTTTTACAATACTAGGGATTAAACTCAGGGCCTTTCCCCTTTCCTTCCTTCCTTCCATTCTCCTTATACAAGGTCTCCCTAAATTGTTCAATTGCCCAGGTTAAGACTCAAACTTGTGGTCTTCCTGCCATAGCCTCCTGAGGACCCGGGATTATAGACAGGCACCAACATGCTTGGCTTGACCTGTGCAATTTAACACCTAGTGGGAACAGTCAGAGAAATTTTATAAATGTAAAATTCCATGAAGTAATGAGTGCCATGAAGGGAAAGTTTGGGCACTTTGAGAATTGGTACCAGGAAGTACTAGTGTGGTCTGGAGAGGCAAGGAGACTTCCTCCAGGAAGCGAAGCTTGAGTTGAGATTTTATGATTAGCAGGAATGGCTGAGCTTGTCCTTGTGTCTTTCCTGACCTGCAGGGTCGCTAAGGCTGGCTCCCCTCACATCTTAGCTCCCCTAGACTCTGTAAGCCTCAGCCCCCTGGTGTGTGACTCAGATCCTAACACTCAGTGTTCTCTCTTCCTCCTTTTCCTTGGAGAGGTTGGGCAGACTGCAGGAGAGCAGAGAGGCATATGTACTTTGCACAAGGAAAGATAGGAGGATGCCTGCAGAGGAAGAGACAGCACGAATGCAGAGGGCACAGGCCAGCGGCCAAGTCCTCCCAAGCCATCTTTGTCCACTCAGAACATGAGAACTTACGTTGTTTTCCGCTTTTGCACTCCCTGGGGCTGACATTAAAAATGGCAAAACAATGCAGAGCAGTGCTGGCCCACAGCTGATGTTTTCTCCCAGGTGTTGTAAGCAGGGCCTGGAACTCTAGCACAATGGCACTGAATCAAGAAATGGACTTGGATCCTCTTCAATACAAAAAATCTCCATTCCAACAAGGAGCTAAATCAACCTTTGTGAACCAGACCCTCAGCCGCACTGTATTAGTCAACTTAGGCTGCTGTAACAAAATCCCACAGACTGAATAAAACAACAGAAACATCTTTACTCACAGCTCTCGAAGGTAGAAGTCCAAGATCAAGGTATCAGCATGGTTAGGATCTCACGAGGGCCTCTTCTTGGCTTGTTGACAGCCACCTTCTGATAGAAGAAAAAGAAAGGGACCGCTCTGGCGTCTCTTCATGTAAAGGAATGAAGCCCATCCAGTGAAGGTCCTGTCCTTATGAGCTCAGCGACCCCTTGCCTTCCAAGGCCCTGTCTTCTACCATGACAGTGGCCATGAGAATTTCAGTGCCAGAATTCAAGAGAACGCAAGTGCTCAGTCTTGAACACACCCCCCTCCCTTGGCAGAGGCAACCATTTCTCAAAGCTTCATATCTAATTCAGGTTGAGGAACCTCTTTGAGAAAATTATTTTAAATTTCTATTTCAGTCACCCACTGAGTCCCTTCACCTTCTTTTTTCTTAACATGCAAATAGCTATAATTACATACAATATTTACCTGAGTTTAATTGTTTGTTTTAGAGGGAACCTCCTTTTAGCTAAGCAGTTGCAAATAATGACTTTCTTTCCTATTATAAATTCTTTTGACTTAGGAGTTGCTTCTCCTCTGAAGATACCTGTGACATTAAGTATTACAATATTTCTCTCCCTTAGCAATTTTTTGCTCAGGTCTCAACCACTGAGGAAACCACTGTACATATTTAGCATTCTATACATCCTGTCAACCACAACTTCTGGGGCTCCGAATGTCAGCTTCAATCTATAGAAAAAGTGGAAAGGAAAGGCCAGTGCACATGACTGTCCTCTGCAAAGAGTGTAAGCTAGGGGTGTTGCCCAGTTTAGGCTTCTAAAAGAGTGGGGTTTTTAATTGTGATAAAATATACATAAATAAATTGTAACCATCTTTAAGTATATAATTCATTTTAAATATGTATGTAAATTACTGTACAGCTATCACCATTATCCATTTCTAGAACTTTTTCATCATCCCAAAGTGAGACTCTGTACCCATTAATCAGTAGCCCCATTCCTCCCTCTCTATCTGGCCTGGCCATCCTTCTCAATGAGTCTGCCCACTCTAAGGATCTCACAGTGGGGGAACCAAGCTCTTCTCTTTTTGCTTCTGGTGTATCTTGCTTTGCATTAACATCTGTATCTTAGCTCACTCAGGCCGCTATAATGAAATACCACAAACAGGCATGTTAGCCTATGAATACAAGAAATCTTACTTCTTACAGCTCTAGAGACTGGAAAGTCCAAGATCAAGATGCTAGAGATTTTATGACAGCCCATTTCGCATTCACAAGTGATACCTTCTCAGTGTCCTCATGTGATGGAGGGGACAAGCAGCTCCCTGGGGTCTCACTTGTAAGGGCATGAATCCTATCACAGTGGCCCCACCCGTGTGAGCTAACCACCCCCAGTCCTCATTTGCTGATGCTATTACATCACTTCCAATGGATGAATCTATAAGAGACATGAATATTCAGACTGTAGAGCCTTTCAAGCCCCATGCATGTTATAGCATATATCAGAAAGAATTTCCTTCTTTTTATGACTGAATAGCTTGCACTATCTGTATACACCACATGTTGTTTACCTATTAAGCTGTTGATGAACACTTCAGTTGTTTCCCTTCTAGCTATTGCCTAAAGAGGTTTAGCATAATAGATGAGATCTGGTGCTATTGTCACCTAGAACCAATTTAAGAACTAATTCCCTTTATTTCATTCTCTAGAATTATGGCATCGCACAGAGCAGGTTAGACACCAGGACACTCCAGGAGAGCTAAGGCTGAAGTGTGGGTAGCTGTGGTCATTAGGGGGCCCTTGCAGAGCTATCCTTGGGGACCAACAGAATACTTTGATGAGGGGATGGGGCTACATGACATAGACTTTCTGATTCTGTTAGAAACCCCTTTCACTTAAACTCATTCATTCACACTCACTCACTTCTCACTCCAGGGTCCCTAGACACTTACTGTAAGTCAGGGGTAAGCTGCCTATCTTAAACTCAGCTAGTGCAAACAGGGACATTAACACTGACTGTCCCAGGGAAAAGGCCCTGGGGGAAAAGGACACCTGATGTTGGGACCACACAGGGGCGTCCTCGCCTGGGGGAAATCACACCAGCACCAACTCCTAAACAAAGGGGAAGAGCTAACCAGATGAAGGAAGAGCTTGAAAAATGACCCCAGGAAGGACCTGCCAAGGCCTGGAGCTAGAAGGACCTGCAGTGGGCTTAGGCAAGAGATTTTTGCTTTCACAGAGAAGGAGCAGCCACTGAGGCAGGCAGGGGCCATTGGGTGAAGGCTTTTGTGTAGTGTTTGGTCTTAATACTGGGTCCAAAGGGGAGTTTGGATGGCCTTGACACAGGAGAAAGGAGAACAAGATCTTCCCTGGGAGGAAGCAGAGGGTAGAAAACCATGGAACAGCCCTCATCTTCTGAGCCCTTTGTGCATGCTGGGTACTGGTTTAGTGCTTCCCTCATAGAATCTGCTACTCCTCCAGACAGCAGCCAAGACCAGTGAGGAGGAAACTGAAGCTGAGGCAGCGACTTACCACGACCCCTAAGGTGGACCACAGGCACTGATCCGAGCTGGAAATAGCACTCCTTTTTAATTTATTTTATTTATTTATTTGTGTGTGTGTGTGTGTGTGTGTGTGTGTGTGTGTGTGGCCAGCTCAGCCCGCCTGGGGGCAGGGCTGGCTGGCATGTGGTGCTGGGGGATTGAACCGCGGTCCATGTGCTTTGCTAAGCTTGTTCAAAGTAGGTGCTTTAGACCACTGAGCCATCTCACCAGCCCTGGAAATAGCACTCCGGCAGGACAGTGTGGCCCTGGGGCCCGTAGGTCCTACCTTGTGTGGAAACTTGTTGGAAAAGCAGAATCTCCCGCTGGATCCTGACTTTCTAGGTCAGGATCTGCATCTTAATGTGCTCCCCCAGGATCTCCCCAAACACTGAAATCTGAGCAGCACAGATGGCTCTTCCTAAGTTTGGCTGTGCTTTTGAATCACCTGGGGAGTTTTAAAACTCAGTCTGTACCCTAAGGTCAGTTATATCAAAAGTGCTGGGGCTGCAACCCAGGCATCATGGTTTTTCAAAGTTACCCACTCGGCCAAGTCTTTGCATTTTACTTCCCAGTCCCTGGGGGAGCAGAGACAGCTCCTGCAGGGAGAGCTCACCTCTCAGCGTTCGGGGTCTGCGCAGCCACCAGCAGCTCTGTAGCTTTAAGAACCGAGGCTGGCTGCCTGCCAGGAAGCCAGTGCTGCTGCACAGGCCACGTGAGCTGGGCTGTGGGAGCTGAGGGGAGCTGAGCTCTGACAGTCAGCGCCAGGGGCTGGTCCCGGCTCGCAGCCCTGAGCCCTGCAGAATACGCAGGCTCCAGCGGCAAGCCAAAGAAAGGGGACCTTCATGCCTTTTGGAGGTAAGCACAAGTTCTGCAAGGCTGCGGGAACAGAGAGGAATTGTGTGAGGCCCTAGTCCAGACATCTCAAACAAACAGTAAGTCAGGAAGAAAGGAACACAGTACAGCCCCAGGTGACACCCACACACCCCCTGGCACACACCCCATCCCACCTGAGGATCTAACCCTGACAAGAGCTCAGCCCAGGGGGCTGTAGGGCAGAGCCTACCACCAGGACAGAAAAGTCCCTCAAGTTCTCCCCTGGGACCCATCTGTTCTAGAAAAGTCAGGGCCCAGTTCCTTACAAGTAGTACCTGGTGACTGACGCAACCTATCAGGCATGGTCATATTTCCCCTCTCTTCTCCTTCCTGAGAGGGCCTTTCAGTTGGTGTCCCTGCCCTTGAAAATCCCAAATATGTGAAAGCAAGAAAAAAAAAAAAAAAAAGGGAAACTGAAACTGTCAGTTATCTCCCAGCTCTGGGCCCAGGCCTGTGGTGGATGAGGTAATGAAACTTATGGCCAAAGGGGGTGGGGGTAGGGGTGACAGTGGGAGGGCAGGAACTGCAGGCCACAGCACACCTGGGGCAGCTGGCCAACCAGTTTCCTGGACACCTGCAGGGCTCAAAAGTCCTGCTCCCCCAGGGAAATCTCCAAGTTTTCTCTGGCTTCAGTCTCAGTCCCCATTTGGGGCCCCAACACCAAGGTGGAAGAGGAGACTGGGGCAGGCAGGCAGGCAGGCAGCTTCTGACCTGTGTGCCACCCAGGCTAAAAGCTGGGAGTTTCCTCCCTGGGTCATCCTGCTGCCCCCTGTATGGCAGGAGAGCTACCTGGGATCCAGCTCCCTTTGCGAGAGGAGTGTGAAACTATCCGTGTGCTGTGGGAACACAACAGCCTGAGCCTATGCAGGCCGGAAGAGGGTGTTAGCACTGCTTTTCACAGAGGCAAAGTGGTTACCTTCAAGGTAACTGGGTACCTCATGAGCTAAAATGAAGACTGTGTCTGGGAGCAGGAAGCCAAAGGAAAACAGGCTTCACAGGGCAGTGGAGTGAAGCTGAGGCAGAAAGAAGGGGAGGCAGTATGGGGTAAAGCAGGCCAGGGTGGAATTGGCTGAGTGAAAACTCCACTGGGCCTGTGCACAATGATGATGAGCCATTACCCGAGGCCAGATGTCACTTCTGACTGCCGGACCTGATCCGCATCCCAGGAGGTCAATGGGTAGCCCCTGAGTGATTGATTTGATATATGCAAGCACACTTAGAAAAGTGCGGAATTTCATGTGTAAATCTGAAAGTTCTGACAGCACGGGGCTCACGTGGCAGCAGAACAGTGGAAGAGAAGCTGAGTTTGCCAACACCTCTGCCCCACCTGCACTGTGAGCCCTTGCACCCCTCAGCTCACCCCCTCTTTCTGTGACTGCCTGGCTTCCATGAGGCATTGCAGAGGGATTTTGATAATGATTCTCTTCTACTGAGGGATGCGTATGTGTGTGTGTGTGTGTGTGTGTGTGTGTGTGTGTATCTGTGCCCATACCAGGTACACAAGTGTGCGCTCTTTCAATTATTTCTTTTTCAGTTGAGCATGCCAGATGCACAAAACCAAATGTGCCCCTTTCCTTGACAGATTTTGCAGCCTTTCCAGGCGATCTGCCAAATTGTTAGATGGTATTTGCACTAAAAACAAAAAAATTGAGTGCATTTTGTTATTTTGCCTTGAAGGATTTCCCAACCTGTCTTGAGACAATCTTTCATTGATGCCATGCCTTATCGCTTTCAAAACACTTCTTAAACATTCATAAATTCATTTGATCCTTCCAGAAGTTCCAGAAGGTCAGTGTTTGTCTCTCCTTTCCAAGCTTTCTTACAGGAAACTGACTGGTAAAGAAGCTAAATGACTTGCCCTGGTCCCCTAGTGATTTTGAGACTGACGTTTAGTCACATGGAGAACTAAGCATAGAATTCTATGCAGTCTTTTTGACTGCATAGAATTGTAAAAAGTGAGGCTCTGAAAAGCTTGGCGATCAAGAATGTGGTCTCATTTCAGAATACTTGGGTTGGACTGCCAGTTTGTCTGTCCTACAATAATGCTAAGTCTTCAAGCAAAGTATTTAACTTTCCTGACCCTCCTTTTCTGTACAATGGGAATAACAGCTCGCAAGTAGCGTTGCATGGATTACATGAGATCATAAGTGTTACACTTAGACAACACTTGTCATGTAGTAAGTGTTCAATAAATATCACCATAAGTTCCAATAGTATTTGTACCTGTGGGAAGCACTGTCGGAGGGCACAAACTGGGTTGTAACAAAAAGATCTCGAAATACATTTGCAGAAAACAGAAGCTTACTTCTCTTTCACCTAATGGCTAAGAGGTAGAGACGCAGTAAAGGGCAGAGAAACTGCTGTGCTTGACAGGGTCACTCTGGAGGCCAGGTCCATCAACCTTGTGGGTCCCTATTCTGCTGAGTCAACCTGGCTTGCTTCCACCCTCTGTTTCTGACTGTAGAAGAGGTGAAAGGACAAGGAGGATGAATGCCCCTTTCTAAATGGTGTTATTTAGAGTTTTTGTTACCAGCCAGTGAGGGTCATATGCTAAGGTTCATTTGCTCTCTGGTGTTCAAATCAAAGAGGGCCATTTACTCTGGTAGAAGGAAGGAAAAAGGATTTATTCAAAGCTAGCTCTGAGGAGATGGAAGCGCCTATTTGCCTCAAATCACCATCTCTTCGTGTAAGGGGAGTGGTTAAAGGTCTTTCATAGTAAGGAAGAATGACCGGGGAGCACAGACTGATATCGCTGATTTCCACACTTGCTTTATTGCTTTCAGCTATCTCCAGATCCTTTTCTCCTTTCTTGTGGAAAGGAAACTGGGCGCCTGCTCCCTAGGGTGGCATCTACTTCTCCTGCCACGGCTTTGAGGCTGAGGAGAGGCTGGTGTGTTGGTTATGTGTTAAGCAGGAGGAACGTTGGAGAAGTTGCTTATCTCTGAAAGAAAAAAAAAGTCTAACTTTTGAAGTTTCATTTCCCACGGCCAGTTACACTGTCACTCAGAACCTGGGCACTCTTTACTGCCAGGGAAGCTGAGAAACACAGTCTCCCACTCATCGATGAAGCATACCAGTGTAGAACTTAGGGATTCCCTTATTTAAAAGAAAGAAAGGAAAAGCAGAAACCGAATCAGTTAGCAGCCTATGTTCCACATTACAATGGACATGTGCTTTGAACTTGAATTTGGAGTCATTAATGCCTCCTGCCAGGTTTTCAGCACTCCTGGGCTCTATTTCCTGTCTACCTGATACTTGCGTTACCCTTGGGTTTCTTCTTCAGCACACCCTAAGGATGACTCCTGCTTCCGTGTTTCCAGTGACTACTCTGGTGACTTCTTGTGGGCTGGTTAGGTTCACAGGGTGATGAGCGTATTCCCTCCCTGCCCAGTCCTAGCAAGAGTGGCATCAGACTCTGGTTTTGGTTTTTTATTTTCTGGATCTTTTCATTTCCCCAATATTCAGGCTAGAGCACATACTCCCAAGTCTCTAGAAAGGCACTGTCCTTTGGGGTCTTTGATCTTGGGTGGCTGATTCAAGAAAAGCTTTCAGTCCATGGCTCTTGGATCCACCTTTGTGTGTGTTGAGGAGGCAATCTTCTCCCCATCGCCAGGGATTATCTAGGAGCCATAGGCTGTGCCTAAGAGTCCAAGTCCTTTGTTTGGTGATGAGATGGGTTAGGACCTGATCCTGAGCTGCTGTAATCTTCAAGTGCAACCTCCATAGTTTCCAGAAACCTCTAACTTAAGTTATAGCCTGATTGCCTGATTCCGTGAACATCTATCTCTACATCAATGCTCTGTTCTGGTTTTTGCAAATTATTATTATTTTTTTAAAATATTTATTTATTTATTTATTGTGTGTGTGTGTGTGGCCAGCTCAGCCCACCAGGGGGCGGGGCTAGCTGGCATGTGGTGCTGGGGGATTGAACCGCGGTCCCTGAGCTTTGCTGAGCTTGTTCCAAGTAGGTGCTTTAGACCACTGAGCCATCTCACCAGCCCCAACAGGACAGTCTTGATAGTCAATACACTGTACATTGTTATCTTCTTAGTGGTTATCCATGGTACAAGAAGCTGACAGGATATTCTGACCAAACACTGTTAGTACACCTCTTTCTTCGCATTGAGTTATGCGAAAGTTGCTGTAAATTTATTCTATTTTGTATGTATAAATACAAAATGATCTTTCCCTTGTATCTTTTTTAAAAATTTTTATTTATTTATTTATTTTGTCCTGTCAGAGGTGAATATTCTAATGGCATCTAAATACTGTAAGTGTTTGAATTCAACTAAACAATCTAACACTGTCTAGCAGTCTATAATATTAATGGGTAGAACCAGGGATTTGAACTCAGGCCCTTGCACTTGCCAGTCAAGTGCTTATTCTACTACGCCATCTCCCCAGCCCCAATAACCAGCCTTTTTAAAAAACAAGATTTTGTATTAATTATTGAAACTGTCCTATCAATCGGTTTTGAAACTTCTCATTGTTATTTGTTTCTCAATAAAATTATTAAAAATTAAAAAATAAAATAAAAGTTAAAAAAACAAAATTTCTTTTCAGATTTTGAGACAAGGTCCTGTTAAATTGATGAGCTGCCCAAGCTGGACTCAAACTTGTGATCCTTTTGCCTCAACCTCCTGCAGTGCTGGGATTACAAGCTTGTGCCACCATGCCCAGCTATCCTTAACTCTTCTCTATTTTTTTTTCCTTAACTCTTTTCTAAACCCCCATTTTATGATTTCTCTTTGTCACTGTCAGTGACAGAGAACCCATCCTATCCATTGACAAAACTGATCACCTCAGTCTCTAGGAAACCTGAGTGCTCCCTGAAAACCACCTTGTTTGTCTCCTCCTCTTCTCCATCCTTGGCCAGCACCAGTGCGGGAAGAGATGCACCCTGCCCCACACTGTCCTCACGTTGCTCCCCTTGCCCTCCCACCTCCTCTGCAACCTTCCTCCATCCATTACTCCCCTCACATCCTCAGCCTCTTCCCCACCAACATCTCATCAGCAGCTAACGTACTCAGTTGGTCTAATCTGAAAACCTCCCCACCTTGTCCTATGCTGTCCTATGCTTCTAACGTCTCTCTTCAATTTCCTTTTGTCTCTATTTCCATGTGCAGCCAAGCTGCTTGAAAGCATCGTCCACACCAGCTTGCTGCCAGCTCAGCCCTCTGCCACTTGCTGCCACCTGCTTTGTGTTCTCCTGACCACACCACTGAGGTTAAAGCCATTAAAGACAGCTGACCAAAGGACAATTGATACCTTCTTCCTTGGCCTGATCTCATCTTCCTGGGCCTTGGAACTGTCACACACCTTGTCGCCACCTTGAGCCTCCCCTCCCTCACCTCCCGTGCCACTGCTCTCTAGGTTCCCACTCTGTTTTGCTGATCATTTTTGTGCTTCCCTCCCTCCATAGCTCCAGGTCTCTGGGTCCCACCCACTCTCTTCTTGTCCTCTGTCCTCTACTTTGGTGTCTTCAGCCACATGATGAGAGATGATGTCTTCTCCCTGCCTCCCTGGCATCTAGCACTGAATGTAGCTGTTTGGAACCACTGCTCCTGGGCTGTCTCAGGGGCCCCTCCCACTATGTGTGCAAAAGCCAAACTCTACCTCCTTCTCTTCCAACGTTTGCCCTTCTGGTACCCTTTGATTGCATGAGGGTCACACTTAGCTACCTGCCTGCTGCAGGGAAAACAAATCTAACAATTATAGAAGATTCCTTTCTCATTGCATCTTTTGCATGCAGCTGGGTATCACACTTATAAGACCACCTCTTGGGTTCCCTGACTCTCCCCTTGCTCTTATCCCTGCCCCCACCTTAGAAACCCTTGCTTGCCTTTCACACTGCTTCTGTGTGCAGCACTCTGACCCCCATCTGCACACCAGCAGGATCATCCTCCAAGGCTATCTGCTGTTGACATCTTTGCTCCTTTCCGTGCTCCCAAAGCCCTGGGTGAAGTCCACACCGCACAGCTACAGCTTACAGGAGAGGTTTATTTCGGTTCATGGTTTCAGTCCATGGTCAGCTGGCTCTAAGGCAGGAAACAAATCTTCATGCTTTATGGCAGCCGTCCCTGTTATGATGAGATTTTTTTTTAACCTGATATGCTTCAGTTCACATGCTGCTGCGTGGCATGGCCTGATGGAAGGGCATGGCAGAGAAAGCTGCTTAGCCCTTGGTGGCCAGAAGCAGAGAGAGCAAAGGGAGGAGCCAGCAGGGACTAGAATACCTTTCCAGGTCACAGCCCCAGTGCTCACCTCTTCCCACCAGGCCCGACCTCCTTTTTTTTTTTTTTTTTTTTCCTACAGTTTTATTGATAAACATATAGCAATGAGACAGTTTCAAATCAAATCGGAAGTACAGTTTCAACAAATAATACACTGCATATATTCTTCTTAGTGGTTAATTGCTGTACAAGATGCGGACTTGTGATCCTATTTACAAACACCATTAGAACAAATCATTCCAGTCATTAAGACAATGCAACTATATATCTACCCCAACCACTTTGAATACACAGATACAGAATGGACATTCATCGGTGTACCCCATTTTTCCTAAGTTCCGTTACTGAATATTATAGCTGTGTAAACTCAGCAAAATATTCTAAAAGAGTCCAGTAGCCCATAATAGCATTGGGTCTTCTGTTTAACTGGCAATGTCAGAAATTATTGACCTGAGTCCCCCACAGCTTAACTTAACAGCATGGCTTTATTTCTTATATTTCGTCTTCATACTTTTCTACTAGGCCCGACCACCTAACAGCACATTAAGCTATAAACTCAGCAAGGGGTGAAACCACTGATGTATATGGCACCCCAGAAGTCCAGGCACCTTCCAAGCATGCGAGACTTTGGGGAACATTTTAGATTTCAACCGTAACAAGCTGCTTGTTAACTTGTGCAGCTTAAACCTGCTGTTGAACAGCAACATGGCTTTCCTCAACCACAAGGACCCTGCACAGAGGTGTCATGAGGGTGCCATTGCATTCACATACACTGGACACATTTATGTCTTTCCACAATGTCACCATTTATTGAATAACAACAATCAATGCGCAAGCTGCACAAGTGTCATCAGCTTTCACTTGCTGAGTGCTTTAAATTCTGCTTGGTTAGGACCAAGGCACTCACAAGTGCTTTTACTGCTCTCCAATCTTAATGGCTGATATCTATAGCAGTCACATCACACGCTGCCCTTCACGCTGTAGTACACAAGGTACAGGTGGCCCAGAAAGGACAAGCAGCCCTAGGGTTTAAAGAGGTCTACAGAGAGTAAAAGCAGGGGCTGACAGCCATGCAGAAGCTGCCTTGGGAGCACAGATAAGGGGTTTACAAACCAAAAGCAGTGGCAGAGCTGTGGACACTCAAAGCAGTTGGAGGCACAGAGCAGTCAGGTGCAAGGGCAAGCTCAAGTGGGAGTCCAAGTCTGGAAGTTTCTAACGTATCAGTGTAAAGCCAGCTGTGTGTATCACAAGCAGGAGAAACTGCACCTTGCTGAAACCCTGGCGACAAATGGAGTCTATGCCTGTCTGGTGACTTTCCTGGGCAAGGCTTGTGGTAAATAAGGGGCCAGGTGACAAGGCCAGTGATGCCCCCAGCAACTTAAAGCTCACTCACAGAGGTTGTGTATCGATCAAGCCATGCCAGGTGGTTCCTTTTATGGGTCTCAGGTGAGGGGGTTGCATCTGGTGTGTTGGAGAAACTCACGTGTCTGGCTTTTCCTGTGTGGTGTGATGTTGCCGTATCCATGTGCTCCTGATTTAACTTGATATGTAAATTTTTATTGGCATAAGTAATTTGTCAGTCTTGCCTGGTGGTTCTGCTGGACAGATGGTGGTGGTTGTTTACTTCTACACACAAGGTATGGCGTCATTAGGCCTTGGCACTTGTACTCCAAATGAAGTAACTCGGATCAGACTGTTGCTTTGCAAAAGGGAGCAACTCAAGCTGGATGTGGCGTTGCACACCTGCAAGCTGAGGCGGCAGGGCCACAGATAGGTTCTAGCCCAGAGTGGGCAACTTGGCAACTTAGGGAGACTCTTTCTTAAAATAATTTTTTTTAATGTATTTGACAAGGTCTCACTACACAGCTTGGACTCATAGTGATCCTCCTATTTTCAGCCTCCACAGTGCTGGGATTACAGGTATGTGCCACCACACCCAGTCTTGGCGGCCAGCTAGGTGTGCCCAGGGGACAGGGCCAGTGCAGTGTGTGGTTCTGGGGATCAAAGCCCAGGCCCTGTGCTTTCCTAAGCAGGTGCTTAGTCTGCTGAGCTATCTTGCCAACCCCCCCAAAAAAATTGTTAAAAGGGGGCTAGGATGCTGTACCTTGCTCTGATTGTATGGTTGAAAGAAACAAGTTTTATGTTTCACAAAAGCCTTCAATGTTATGATGGGATTTTTTTTTTTAACCTGATACACTTGAAATTCACTTTGCTCTCTAGAATGACTAAGATTCTATCTCAAAAGAACTTAAGCAAAAAAGGGAAACATACTGGCTGAAAAGTGCATTTAGATATGGTTGTTTGTAGGATCTGGGGTGACATGAGTAAGACCTGGCTCTTCCTTTTCATCCCTTGGCTCTGCTTATGTTTCTGGCTTCTTTCTACACCAGCTGTCTCTATAGTGACAGAAATACTGGCAGCCTCTGTCTGCTTTCTCTTTGCACCTAGCAATTTCAGAAGCAAGAAATACTTCTTTCCCAACAGCTATACCAGTACAAAGGATGATTCCCTTACCTAAGTGGGTCATTGACCATCCCCCAGTCAAACACTGTGTTCACAAGTATGAGGATGTAGCCTGGTGTTAGAACATTTGCCTAGAATGCAGGAGGCCTGGAGTTCTATTCCCAGCAAAATCAAAGCCAAAAGCACCCAAACAAAATCAAAGCCAAAAGCACTGTGCTCATGAGATGGCCTATTTGAGTGGTTGATAGTCCTCCCAGGTAGGGGAAAGACAGTCTTAAATTTTTCTGAGTGTGTAATAGTTTTGTAGCTACCACAGTGAATCATTATTCACACACACACACACACACACACACACACACACACACACACAATGTTACCACACTATGTTACCTTGCAATTCTGGAAGGCAGGAGTTCTAAATCTGTCTCTGTAAGACACAGTCTAAAGGCTCCTGGGAGAAATCCATCCTGCCTCTTCCAGCTTCTGTGGCCCCAGGCAAGCCTTAACGAACCCTAATGTACAGCTGCCTCCCTGCCTTCTCTGTGTTCGTCTTTATAGGACTACCTTTCTTGTATTTCTCTTTTTGGTCTTCTCTTTCTGTACAGGCACATGTCACTGGGCTTAGGCCCCACGCATTTAACCTATAATGAGCTCATCCCAAGATCCTTTTCATAAGTTCACCTACAAAGATCTTTTCTAAATAATGTTACATTAACAGATACCAGAAATTGTGTGTGTGAGGGGGTGGGGGGTAACAAGTCAGTCCACTATGGGACAAAAAGAAACAGCCCCTGTGTACCTCCCTGACTGCCTAGCACCCACATGTACAGTTTCAAAATGCACCACCCAGCATGGTACAAGCTGCCCCCAGAGAAGCAAAGCTAACTGGTGTGTGTTTTGCCGAATCTGGGTGTCACTCTTAATCTGTCAGTCACTAGCTGAACAATAAATGGAAGTACCCCCAGCATTTAAGCATAGAGGTGGAAAAGCAAGACATTGAAAAAAAAAAAAAAAAAAACAGGTGCTTTTAGTAATAGAGAGAAAAGGAAAAGGCACACCACAGGCATCCATCCAACATTCTCCTGAAGACATTCAGCAAGAAGCCAGTGGTGCTCCCTGAAGGGTATGAGTTTCTCCATCAGCCAGGGAGCCCGGACAGTGTCCCCTAGAAGACTCTCCTTTGTCCATAGCGCTTCACAAAGGGCATCAGAGAGAATGTTCCTTCCTGAAACTGTATACTGTAGCAGCCGTCTCTTTGCAGACAGAAGTAAGTAGTTGAGCAATCTCATACTGTGGTTTGCTGGCCTGGGGTAGCTCTGGCAATATGACTCGATAGGATTCTTAGTTGCTGGAGGGTTAGTCTTCTGATAACTCCATGGGCGGCCACCCAGGGCCAAAATGCCAGTCATGTCATGCTCTGGAATCTGGACCCTGTCCTGGTGTGTCTCCTGACCATCCTGCCCTCCCACACCCTTCTTCTGCACTGCAGCCATTTGGCCTCTGCCCTGGCCACGCTGGGCCAAAGGGCGAGGTGAGGCTGATCTGGCCATGGCTCCAGGCTGTCCGCAGTGGACAATGCACAAGCCAGGGAGGAGCTGCTGGAGGGTGACCCTGAGGCTGATGCCTGTGGGGCCTCAGGCCTGTCCCACCGTGTTGTCCTTCTCCTAGTCTTCACTCGCTCCTCTGTCGTGGGCCAGGGAGTCAGACTTCTGCAATTCTGAGTGATGATTCTCTGGCTCTCTTCTCCAACTACTGCCATAAGCAGAAAGAAGAGCTCACAGCTGTGTTTTCCTCTTCTCTGCTTTAGAAAGGGCCAGAGGGACTGCAGTACACTTTTTTCTTACAGAAAATTTTTAGCTCTGGCTGCTTTTTCTGTTTCAAAGGAGTCCTCTGAATTTTCTGCCTCTCTGGACATGGGAACTGACTAAATGGATTCCACAAGCAAGAACAGGTATTGCTCATTTCCTGATCAGCAAGGGGAGACCCCATAGTTCCCTGCCAATGCACAACAGAGCCAAGTCCCTGCTCCTGCTACAAAACCCTAACCTAAGTTAGGGACTGGGGAGATGGCTCAGTAGAATAAGCGCTTCCCTGGCAAGTGCAAGGGCCTGAGTTCAATCCCCAGTTCCACCAAAACTAACAAACAAAAAAAACCCTAAGTTACCTAGGACTCTCTTCATTACAGCTGATGTTAGGAAAGATCCAGAAACTTGATTTATTATCCCAAATACCCGGGAATCAGGAAAGGCTGGTTCCAGGCCCTTGAATCACAGGAGGAGGACTTCATGGCTTTCTTGTCCCATCCTTTTCTCCTGTGGCTTTCCAGTTCCTCTTTTCTATTTCCCTCAACCCTCATTGAATTTCCAGGGACTCTGAGCTTGTGCCTCATTCACACTTAGCGAGTCACTCCTGGGATGGCTCTGATTGGGCTCAGCAGGATCCTCAGCTCACTCCTGTGATAACTTATTCCTGGGACCAGAAGGCCAGAAATACCGGGGTTAGCCAATAGTAGTCACAGGTCTACTGTTTTGTTTTGGTTTTTTTTTTTTTAACTTCTAGGTCTACTGTTGATGTGACCTGTGTCACAGGAACAACAGTTTCCCTTCGTCAGAGCAAAGACA
>NW_004524646.1:3181251-3184952 GCF_000260255.1 Octodon degus
AGTCATTTCTTAAAAGCTTCTGTGTGTTCCTCTCCAGTCATGGCTACTTCTTTCTCTGGCCAAGGGAAACTGCACAGAATTCTGTGTTTATCATCCCATGCTTTTCCTTATGGAGAACACACACACACACACACACACACACACACACACTTAAATCTCTAGGCAGTATGTTTAGTTTTGCAGATCTCAGAAGTCCATCTTTCAAGTGCAAGTACAGGCATTCCTCACTGAAAGACTAACTATGCAGTGAAGGAGCTTACTAGCCAAGATTGGGAGACAAAAATTAAACACGTAAACAATGGTAGAGCCAAGGATCGTGGTGGTAATTAATTGTCGATTGTTTCCTGTGGCTCAGAAATATACACATATATATTAAATATTATATATATTTTAAATATATACATAAAACCCTTGAGAAAATATGTGCACCCATACAATATAAGACATTCCTACATATCAAAAAGTTTCAAAGACAACATCATTTCTAAAGAACTTATTTATGTCTAAGAGTTTATTTCACTCCGGATGAATCAGTTTTATTATCATCTGAGGAACTGTTGGAAGCAAATAGTCTTTAGAAGTGAGCCAAATACAAAAGGAATGTGCTGATGAATTTTTCTAGTCCTTTGGCACAGTTGTTCTGTGTCTCTATCATATGTGATCAACAGGTCTCATAAAACCTGCCTCCAAATCACTCCCTGCTGCATCAAGACAGATGAACCATATACGTGATAGCAAGATAAAATAAGCAATCTCGACCAGCCAGATAGCTCAGCAGATTGAAGTGCCTGATTAGGAAGACACAGGGGTCCGGGATTCAATCTCCAGTCTGCCATCCTGGCCCCACCCCCAGGTGCACTGAGGCAGCCATTGAGACTGGGTGTGGTGTCGCATACCTGTAATCCCAGTGCTTGGGAGGCTGTAAAACAGGAAGGATCACTATGAGTCCCATCTGTGTGGTGAGACCCTGTAGGCCCTGTACTAAATACATTTTTTTTTAAAAAAGCAATCTCATATATAGAGTTGCTGGTTTTGCCTCAAAATCCAAAAAAATGTCAGGTAGCTTATTTTTCCTGGTATCAGACAGTGTAGAAATAAAATACATATTTTGACGACACTTGCCTTTTCATGAACATGTCCAAAATACAGGAGGCTACAAGCACTCCTCATTTAATGACCAAGTTCCATTCCTGTGACTAAGTCATTGAATGCGTTGGTCACTAAATGAGGAATTGCATAAAGTATACACACTACAATAATTAGAATAAAGAAATGGTCAAAGGAAACTCCAATCTGATGACTTTTATTATTTATACAGAGCATAAATCTATAGTATTCTACTGTACAGTACAATCAGCAAAAATTATAGTACTGTATTAAAAAGATACACTGCACCAAAGGACAGCAAAATCTATAAATAAGAACAGGTCATAAAAAAGGTCTAAAAAAAGGTCATAAAACCAAACAGCCATTAAACATGTAGATCATTAATGAATGTCTGCATTTAATCTTTCATGTTAAGTATTTAATTAACCTGGATTTGATTTTTGTGACTGCTATAAGGTAAACAGTTTCCAGTTTTTGCTTTTTTATCCATTTACCTACAATGCCTTGTCTGTCAGAAATTAAGTTTTCCTATGTGAGTATCGGACTTTTATCTGAGTTCTCAAATTTTCCATGTTGAACTCCACTTTACCAATAAAATCCATCAGAGATCAACATTTTTATAAAAATTAATTACTAGGAAAAAGAAATCTTAAAACTAGGATATGCTAAATAAAGCCCTTGTTGTGTGTCAAGTGATATCTCATTGTGGTGTTGATCTGCAATACTGTAATGATTGGGTTAATAACCTAAGTTTGCAGACCAAAATTAGAGAAAAATGAGGGCCTCAAGGAAAGCCAACATTTTGGCCCAAGCCTTCCAAGGTCAATTAAGACTCAGGACTTATGAGAACTTGTACTGTAATGTCATGTAACTCAGTAGTGTCTCAAATTTTCTGATCAAGGAGATTATGGGGCCAAAGAGGAAAGTGATCAATGATGTAGAGTGTGCCTAAGGAGAGTCACATGGAGAGGAAACATTCTCTCAGGCTTTCACAGAGAGCACATTGGCCAAGCAATGGCTGTGACTCATCCACATGGCTGACACTGACAAACCATCTACAATCTGAGGTACAAGATCTCAGGAAAAAATCCTGAGGGGATTTCACTGACCTTATCAGATCCAAAAGCTACATAGGTCTTGTTGCATAGGTCTTGCTTCATCTTGGTCTTAGTCATCCAGCAGAAAAGTATAAAAATGAAGTATAAGAAGTAAAGCCATGGTGTTACGTTGAGCTGTAGGGCACTCAGGTCAACAATTTCTGACATTGCCAGTGAAGACGAAGACCCAATACTATTATGGACTACTGGACTCCTTTAGAATATTTTGCTGAGTTAACACACTTATAATATTCAAATAATGGAACTAAACAAAAAAAGGGATACAGATGAATGACCATTTTGTATCTGTGTATTCAAAATGGTTAGGATAGATATATAGCTACACTCTCTTAATGAATAGAGGGATTTGTTCTAATAGTGTTTGTAAATAGGATATCATGTCTGCATCTTTAACAGCAAATAACCACTAGGAAGAATGTATGCAGTGTGTTAATTATTGAAACTGTCCTACCAATTTGGTTTGAAACTGTCTCATTGCTATTTGTTTTTCAATAAAATTATGGAAAAGAATACTGTCATTACAGTAGCACTCAGTACTGTTCCATGTGCTCACTGGCCATTTCATATGTCCTTCAGAGTAATGTCTGTCCCAATCTTTTGTCCATTTTTAAATCGTTATTGGGTTGTAGAAACAGGGTTTTTTAACTCATTTTTAATCACTACAATTTTATGCTTTGATAGCTAACAGAAGGTATGCCACCTCCCTTCACCACATATACTCTTCTATTGTTTTTCTTTAAAAGTGATTTGAGTCTCATGCATTGGTGATTCAGTGGTAGAATTCTCCCCTGCCATGTGGGAGGCCCAGGTTCGATTCCCGACTAATGCAGATTTCGTTTGGGCCGGGGAGATGTCTCAGTAGAACAAGCACTTGCCTGGCAAGAACAAGGGCCTGAGTTCAATCCCTGGTTCTGGAAAAAAAAAAAAAAAAAGTAATTTGAGCTGGGTATGGAGGCACTCTTACAAGGCTGATGTAGGAGGATCAGAAATTCAAGCTCAGCCTGGACAACCTAGTGAAACCATGTCTCAAAATAAAAAAATATAGGCTGAGAATTTTGTGGATTTAGCTCAGTATGAGGCCTTGGATTCAATCCCTAGTACTTAAAATAAAAATTAATTTGGAATTTCTTGGCTCTTTATTCTTCCATATAAATACCAAAACCTTTTTGTTGAGATCCTTCCTTTAAAAAAAAACAAAACAATAAAACTTGTCAGGACTTTTATTAGAATTATTCATCAAGTTGGGAGAACAGATATATTTTTGGTATTGAGTCCTTCTGTCATGAACATATTGTCTCTACATTTATTAGTTTTTTAAAATATCTTTCAGTAATGTTCTCCATAAAGGGATTTCATGTTTGTTAGATTTAATTCTAAATTTGATCATTGTAAGTGTCCTTATAGATGGTATCTTCTAAAATTACATTTTCTGTTACTGGTGAATAGAAATGCAATGGACTTTTTTTTTTTTTTTTT
>NW_004524646.1:3186217-3187833 GCF_000260255.1 Octodon degus
AAAAAAAAAAAAAAAAAAAAAGTGTGATAAAAAATATGGTGAATTAATCCCATTGTAGCTGCTGGGATCTAGGTGAACTATGGGAAAGATGCAAAGACAGGCGGGAACATCAGCCACACAGTAAGGCCCTCAGCCAGAGTGCACAGGGTGGACACATGGGACTAGCAAGGTAAATCTGTCAGAAGCAACAGTAACAATAGGAACCTACAGGTGGTAAGTTAGATGAACCAGCATTGTACTGGGGAACAAAGACACAGAACAGAAACAGCCTGGTGGGTTTTATTTTCCTTTCTCTACTTTTTTCTTATATATATATTTCTCTTTTCTAAATGGCTGGGGACAACTCCAGCCCCAGAAAACTAATCTCATCCCCTAAACCCAGAGAACAAATTCACATAATCCCTTGCTTACTCCATTCTTTCTCTTCTGCCCCCTTACCTAGTTTCCCAAAGCTTGTGTGATCATCTTTTGTCTTCCAGCCTGGTGTCTACTTTCTTTTCATTTATCTTTGTTTTATCCACTATCTTTCTTAAATTTACACAACACGGCATAAAACCACTCCACCACAGGGAAACATTTTGCATAAAAGCTCCTAATTTAAGATCATTTCTGAACTTCAATTGTAGATTTTGCTCCTATGGCTAAAGTTACAAAATAAAATTAATAGTTACCACAGTTTGTCAGTTTCTAAACTGTGCTTGATACTATTGTTATTGCTTATTATACTACCTTAGCTAGGATGTCATATCTATTTTAACCAGTTATTCTCACATCTGTAACAATACCAGCAGATCTGGGGGTAATAATCTCACCATACCTCAGCACCAAAGGACTGGAAAGTGAGACAAACGGATATCAACATCTCACTCTTAATTGACTAGAAAGGTAGGAACTTGGGACAGACACAAACCAAGAGCCTTCTACACACAGAACACATCCCTGAATACAAACTTTACCTGAAGAGGCCTTAATACTATTGGTAAAGATACCTAGTCCAAAAACTTACAAAGTTCAACATAGAAAACAAAATAAAAACTTTTTTTTTTTTTGCAGAACCTGGGATTGAACTCAGGCCCTTGCACTTGCCAGGGAAGCACTTATTCCACTGAGCCATCTCCCCGGCCCCAAAATAAAAACTTTTGGAATAAAAACTGACAAGACACAGAATCAAAATGCAACCTCAGACCTCAAGTCCCACCCCCCAAAACAAGGCCAGGAGACAGTAAGGTAGAGGAAAAGGAAAGACACATACCTGCCATTTCTGAAATGATAGAAACTGAAGTAAAGAAACAAATCCATAAGGCTATAGAGAAAATTAGATCAGAAATAATCTTTCAGGTAAAACAAAAAATGCCAACATTTAAGGAATAAAGGCATTGCTAAGCCAATCTACAATAAAGATAGATTAAAAGAAAAGATGATGATAGGAAAAGGATATAAGCTGTGAATGATCAATATAGGAAAGAAATAGAATGCATAAAATGGATTCAAACAGATATCCAGGAAATTAAAAGTTCCATTGAAAACTGGCAAAATTGCTTCACTGGGACTAAAGACAGACTTTCAGAATTTGAAGATAGCATCTTTGCTAGCAATTTTGAAAGGAAAGAACTCTT
>NW_004524646.1:3191966-3193444 GCF_000260255.1 Octodon degus
TACTACACCCACCCTGGGGCGTATAGCTTGAAGGCAATTTATGGGAAACAGACTTGCTCTCTGTAGCCATTGTTGCTGCTGCTACTCCATTTTGCTCTTCGCTCTCTGTCACTGCCATGAAAGTTTGCTCTCTTCCTTGTGCTGCTGTGCCATGTAGCCAGCTGAGTATGGACTGAAACCTCTAGTAACTAAGCTAAATAAACCTTTCCTTCCTTCATTTTGAGTGTCAAGTATTTGTCTCAGCAATGAGAGAAGAGTAACTGAGACACAAAAATCATTGGAGAAATAAGATAGTTCCATGACAAAAAACAATTGAAGAAATTCATGACCAACAAACCAAATCTACAAAAAGTAAATATTACAAAAAGTAGAAAGATATTCTAGATGAATATAAAAATGACCACAATTTGAAGAACAGCAGAAAGAAACAAAACAGGGAAAGCAATTAAACAGAGGGGAAAAGTGGGGAGCCAACAATGGGAAAATAACATAACAAAGATAAGCCAATATGTAAGTTATAACCACCAATGTACATGGCCTCAATTTACCAATCAATAATAATAATGACAACAACAGCCAGCCTGGCAGAATGGATCAAGAAACAAAATCCAACAATATGCTATATAGTAGAAATACATTTAACTCAAAAGGAAATTCATATGCTGAAAGTCAGAAGATGGAAAACAATGGTTCATGCAATAAGAACCCAGAAAAAAGCAGAAGTAGCTATTCTGTTCACAGACAATGTGAACTTCAAGAATGATCAAAAGAAATGAAGAATGTCACTATATACTTGTTAGGGGAAAACTTCTAGAGGAGGAGATAACAATTATAAATATGTATACATCAAATATGGAGCACCAGATATATTATTAATATTTGTCTTATATAGATACAAAAAATCAAATGAGCAATAACACTATTTTAATGGGGGACCATAACACCCCACTATCTCAAATAGATTTTCTTTTCTTTTTTTTTTTTTTTTGCAGAACCAGGGATTGAACTCAGGCACCTGTGCTTGCCAGGCAAGTGCTTATTCCACTGAGCTATCTCCCCGGCCCCTCAAATAGATTTTAAAAAATCAGCAAGAATATCAGATTGAACGAAGTCAGTGAACAAATGGACTTAGTGGATGTTTTTACAGAGTGTTCTACCCAATAACATCAGAATACACATTTTTCTGAGCTGCACATGGAACTTTTTCTAAAACAGACCATGTACTAGTTCACAGAACATGCTTACATAAATGCAAAGAAATTGAAATTATCCCATGCATATTATCTGATCATAGTGCAATAAATTGGAAATGAATGGCAAAAGAAACCACAAAAACTCCACAAACACGTAGAAATTAAACAATACCCTCTTGAACAACCAGTGGATCAAAGATGAAATTAAACAATATCTACAATTCAACAAAAATGCAGATACAATATACTGGAACCTGTGAGATACAATTAAAGCAGTCTTAAGAG
>NW_004524646.1:3195304-3195867 GCF_000260255.1 Octodon degus
GTTAACCATCCAGAAGACAAGCTTATTGTTATTACTATGTAACCTAGGCTGTTAAGCTTAATCTCACTGTCTGTCTGAATATCAAACATCTTAGGCATAACATGGAACAGGTATTTTTCATCAAGTGTTGATATGCTGAACTTTAAGTCCCTACAGAATATGATGAAAAAACATTTAAAAATTAGTATATATTTTTAAAAATAGGCATAAAGAATTATATACTTCTTATGTTTACACATAAGTCCAAAAATCTAACCATATACATCCTTGAAGCAGGACAGGCCCACAATATTCCTTTTCCTGTCTCTTGCCTTCATTCACTACCCCTTCTTTTTGAACAATCATTTACCCAAGAGACAGCACAGCAGCAACTGGCATGTCATGACAAGCAGCCCGTATTCAGAAGACCAGAGTGACAGGCACTCCAAGCTGATACTACTATTACAGATTACCATCTTCAGTGCAGTTCTTATTTCACAGGTATCAGTATATATAGTTAGTCAGGTTGAGAATCTTTCCAATTAACTGCTAGATTCAAAAATCTTCTGGAGATTCTCAGGATC
>NW_004524646.1:3196957-3198241 GCF_000260255.1 Octodon degus
TACTTTCTCTTCCAGGAGATTTAGTGTCTCTGCTTTAATGTTTAGGTCTTTAATCCATTTTGACTTTAGTTTAGTGCATGGTGATAGACATGGGTCAAGTTTTAGTTTTCAGCATGTAGAGGGCCAGTTTTTCCAGCACCATTTGTTAAAGAGGCTATCTTTCTTCCAGTGAGTATGTTTGGCCCTTTTGTCAAAGATAAGCCAACACTCATTCGTAATAAAAAAAAAAAAAAACTACAGAAAATTGAACTAGATGATCTTTATCTCAATTTGATAATAGCCATCTATTACAAACAATTAGCCAACACCATATTAAATGGCCAAAACTGAAAGCCTTCACTCTAAAAATCAGGAACAAGACAAGGATGTCTACTGTTGTCACTCCTATTCAATGTAGTTCTGGAAACATTGACCAGAACAATTAGATAAGAGAGAGAGAGAAATAAATGGAATAAAGATAGAAAGGAAGAAATGAGATTATCATTACTTATGATATTATGATACTCTACATAGAAGCCCCCGAAAAAAATCCACAAAAAGACTTCTAGGGACCGGCCAAATAGCTCAGTGGATTAAAGCACCTGCTTAGGCAGACACAGCAGCCAGGGTTTGATCCCCAGCGTGCTATGCTGGCCCCGCCCCCGGAGCATGCTGAGATAGCAGTTGAGCCTGGGTGCGGTGGTACACACTTGTAATCCTGGCTCTTTGGGAGTCTGAACACGGGAGAATCACTACAAGTCCAATCTACATAGTAGATTGTAAACCCTTACTAAAATTGTAAACCCTTACTAAAATACAAAATTAATTAATAATTAATGTAATTTTTAAAACACTTCTAGATATAATACCAAATTTAGGAGCATAGCTGGATACAAAGTCGACATTCAAATATCAATAGCATTCCTATACACAAACAGCAAACTCATTGAGAGACAAAGTAGGGAAACCATACCCTTAAAAATAGCATCCCCCCAAAATGAAATATTTAGGAATCAATACAACAAGAGAATTAAGAATTGATATATTGAGGGCTGGTGATATAGCTCAGTGGTACAAACACCTGCCTAGCAAGCACAAGGTCCTAAGTTCGATTCCCAGTATAACCCCCCCCACAAAAAAATTCTCTAGATTGAAAACTATAGTACTCTGAAAAATGACATCAAAGAGAATATCAGAAAATGATGAGAGGGGAAAGGACAGTAGGGAAAATGGAAAAAATGCAAGTCAGTTATACTATTAATGTTTCTTCTATCATTAAAAAGGAAAGTTTGTGCTTTTTTTTTT
>NW_004524646.1:3199416-3220007 GCF_000260255.1 Octodon degus
GCAGGTGTTTATGCCACTGAGCTACCTCTCTAACCCCAGTTCTTGCATATTTTGACAAGGGCTAAGCAAACTTTCATGTAATGGACAAGATAGGAAATATTTTAGGTTTTATGGAATACATATATCTCTGTATTAGTCAATGTTTTCCAGAGCAACAGAACCAAACAGTAGATAAAGATGTAGATATATAGATATAGATATAGATATAGATATAGATATAGATATAGATATAGATATAGATATAGATATAGATATAGATACAGGTACAGATACAGATGCAGCTACAGATATAGATGTAGGTATATTTGTGGAGACAGAAGTTCCATGATCTACCGTCCACAAGCCAGAGACTTGAAAGATGGTGACACGCCTTCAGCATGAGTCCAAATGCCTAAGAACAAGGAGTATTGGTGACATAAACCCCAGGTCTAGTACCAAAGACCATAGTTGGATTCAATCAACTGATCAGAGAACAAATTTCTCCTTCCTATTTTTTTGGGGGTGTGTGTGGCTTTTTGTTTCACTTTGGTTTTGGTGCTAGAGAGTGAACCCAGGGCCTGCATGTGCTAACCCTGCCTCCATCTTTTTGTTCTATTCAGACCCTCAACCAATTAGGTGCTGCTCACCCACACTGAGGAGGGCCATAGATTTTCCTTAGTCTGCTCATTCAAATGCTGATCTCAGCCCCAAACTCCTTGCAGACTCACTCAGAAATGATGTTTAACCAACTATCTGGGCACCCTGTGACCCAGTCATGTTGACACACGAAAAAAGATATTAACCATCACATCTATGTCCTCCTTCCTTTTTTCTTCCTCTTTCTCCTCTCTTTTCTTCTTTACAACTCTTTAAAATGTAAATGTATTCTTAGTTCATAGACCATACCGAAGTATTTGCCCATCACTGACTTAGGCAATCTCCCAATACCTCCACCTCAATGCAGGTTGTTGTTTCCTACCATACAGTGACGCTTGTGTGATAAAGCAAATAACACATGCAAGGCAAGGGTCTGACATGCCAGCCCCCTGCATTAGGAATCCATCCCGTCCCCATCAGACTGGGTGCCTTTGGAAATGAGTACCAGCCTGGCACACTGAAGCAAGGCCCCCACCCGAGCGTTGTGATTATGGTAGCTTCAGTGACAATCACTCTCTCGCCACCCTCTTCTGGCTGGCCCATGTTGAGGCTCAGATGTGAATCCTGCTGGAATTTATGTGATTCATGAAACACTCAGTTTTGGTTGCTGGTCTATAGCTGTGTCAAAAATCTGTACCAATAGATAATGGATAGTACCACAACAGATCTTAGTGCTGGTTTTCATGGCCAGTTTACCTGTAGGGTTTTAAGATGTTTGAGTATCCTTTTTTTTTTTTTTTTTTTGCGGAACTGGGTATTGAACTCAGGCCCTTGTGCTTGCCAGGGAAGCGCTTATTCTACTGAGCTATCTACCCAGCCCCTTCTTCTTCTTCATAAGGTGTCGCTATGTAGCTTAGGCTCCCCCTGAACTCACTATGTATCCTACGCTGGCCTCAGACTTGCAGCAATCGTTATCCTTCTTTAAATACAGAGGTGGTTAGAAAAAAAGTGACAAAATGCAAAGATCTCTCTTTCTGTCCTTCAGATCTCCCTACCCCCACCAGAGCCCCAGAGAACTACAGTTCAGTTGCCTTAGGGAGGCAGCTTCAACCCACCTCCCTTTGGCTGAGAGACTCCTGAGCAAATATGTGCTGATGGCTTGATAACACTCAAAAATCTAGTTGAAGTTGTAGCTGTTCTGAGAAACAATTTCATATCTTAATTGAAAATGCTTCCTGAGTGCTTGGCAAATCTCTTTTCTCTTTTTTTAAAATAAGTCAGACCTATGCTCAGCATGTCAGATCTGGAAGTGTTCAGGGCTTGCTGAGCAGGAACAAAAAAAAAGATATTAGTTATAATCTAAGTACAATGAATCTGCAATGAAACAGAGCAATCTGGGCTACAATCATTTCTTGGCATGCTCTGGCTCTCAGCAGCAAGTTAATGCTTGGCAAGGAATGGGATGGAAACTTCTACCCATCTGGTAGTCAATGTTTTCTTGAACTTTGGTGTCTTACTTTGGGCCCTGGGAAGGGTTGGCCATCATCCATAGAGGAGGAAGGACACATACCTGAGAAGGCCAGTCAGTTGTTGCCAGGTATCAGTCAGGGTTCTTTGACTACCATGATTTTAATCTTTCCACACCCCAAGGAGGTGTTGGGAGTATATTTGTATTTGACAAATAAAAATCTAAGGCACAAGTATACAAAGTACAGTAATGCCTCAGTTCACAGACGCTTCTACTTGTGGACAATTTGGTTTGCAAATAAAGGACTCAGCAAAATTTCGCTTCCATTTGCAAACTCCATACTGCATGACAAACATGATCATGGCCATCTTCTGCACACAAACACAAGCACAGCCATCTTCCCTCAAATCATAAAACAACTTTAGTTTGTGAACAAGAGCACCACTGTAAGTGCCCAAGACCCCTTGCTTAAGAAGAGGTGCTCAGGTACTGACACAAGATCTGCAGCATTCCTTAGTGGTAATGCACTTGTCTAGCTTATGCAGGAAACTGGGGTTCATTTGTTTGTTTGTTTTTTTTGCAGAACCAGGGATTGAACTCAGGCCCTTGTGCTTGCCAGGGAAGCACTTATTCTACTGAGCCATCTCCCCACCCATGAACCTGTGGTTCAAATCCCAGCATCACATACAAAAAAAAAAAAAGAAAAACTACTGGCCCTTGGGTCTGAGAATAATAAAAGTACAATGGATTGCTTTTGAAAAAGAGATTCTGTACCTTAAGCAGTGATCCTACACTTTTCCAAGGGCTCTTCAGCCTTTGGGCATCTTCAGCCTGTAGGACTGTGTGTTTGTGGTTGCAAAAGGGACCATCTATTATTTGGTAATGAACACAAGTAACTAAGAAGATTAAGAAGGAAAAGTAGCTTGTGCGTTATCAAACTAGTAATCCAACTGGGGAAATGAAATAGTGTAATATTTAGAAAAACCCAACAAACTTATTAATAACCTATGGCCTGGTTTTTAGATCTGACTTCCTATCTGGCTAAAGGAATTGATTTGACATTTTGGGGGCCTTAGGGTCCTCGCTGGAGGAAAGGAAACGTTACTGGCCTCAGAGAATTTTATTATTAAGATTTGGTACTTGGTAGATACTTAACAAATGGAACATAGGGGTTCTGGAGGGGTGGAGGAATCGAATAAATGAAGGAATAGAAGTCCCTTCAAGAACTGACATTGGAATTGAGCTTTGACGTGGTGAAGGCCCTGACCCTGCAGAGAGGAAGCAACATTCCAGCTGCTTTATGAAATGACAAAAAAAGAAGCCAATTTGCATTGACTGAAGCATACTC
This sequence comes from Octodon degus, assembly GCF_000260255.1. Classification (NCBI taxonomy): domain Eukaryota; kingdom Metazoa; phylum Chordata; class Mammalia; order Rodentia; family Octodontidae; genus Octodon; species Octodon degus. The sequence continues at coordinate 3,202,809 of NW_004524646.1, forward strand.
GGAAGCTGTTGCCCTGCAGAACTAAGAAGTACAGGGAGAGGTAAGAGACGTGGTCCTCTGTGGTTATGCATCCCGCATCATGGCTATGGCTGTACTTCTTTCGGTTCAGTGATCCCCTGTGTGTCCATTGATGGTGCCACTTTTGCTTATCATGGTAAAAGGGCTGAGCCAGCCCCAGGCCTCACATCCAAAGTCCACACTCAGCTTTTGTCGTCCATTATCAGGAAAAGCCCCGAGAGTCATTCTGATTGGACCAACTAGGATCACATCAACCAATCCCTGTGTGTAGTGCACTGGAATCTGCCGGTTGGCTTACCTTCTGTCATGTTTCATCCCTCAAGCCTAGAGTAGAGCCCAGTTCTTTAGGAGCATAAGGGTTTCCCAAATGGAAACCAAGTTCTTGAGGAACTGGGGCTGGGCAAGGAGAGATGACTCCAGTAATCATAACAAGGAAGGTACTTTTATAAAATAAAAAGGCAGGAAGCAGCGAGTTGCATATGAGAGTGGACTACAAGCTGACTAGTGCAGAATGTTCTTTGTTTTCGGAGCAAGTTGTGAGACATAGAGCATGGGGCTTGGGGAGGGCACGGGAAGGGGTCATGCTAACCCCAGACTTGGGCTTGTTTCAGTGCGGTGTTTACCACCATTACTAGCACACTCAGGAAATAGGCCAGTTTCCTCCTATTATAGAGGCTAGTCCTTTCCTCCTTAAGTGCAGTCTTTACTCTGCCAATAGCCCTTGGAGCATAAGATTAATATCATCAAGGCACATAAATGTGGGTCTCACCCCACATTTATTCTTTAGAATATTTCTATTGATAAATTATTAATTACAATCACATGAGTTTTATTTTATTAAACAATGAGTAATTAACAGGAAAAATCACAAAAATACAATATTGAGTTTTTAATATTTATTGAATTTTATAAAAAAAAGTATCAAGATTTTCAGTATCAAGTGGTTTTTGATGTACCAAGTCTAAAGAACATCAGAAATAAATTCCATATGAACTACAATGAAAATACCGAGAGCACTCTACAAGAAAATAATCTTTCCTTCAATTATCACACCATAGGCAGTCTTCACACAGGACAACAACATGTTTCATACACAGCGCATCACTTACACTAGCAGCACATGTCCCTTCCCTCCTGGACATTGTGTAGGACAGACTTGACATTTCAGTGGTCTTGCTGTTTTATCAGGAGGTTCATATTATGTTATACAGTGTGTAGTCAATAGGAACATAAAATATCAATAAACCAAAGTATTAAATTCTTAATATGTATTGTGCATTTAGAATAGACAACATTTTCACATCAGTTGTGTGCTTCTTTTCAAAACCTATAAATTCCTATGTGAACAACAATGAAAGTACCAATAGAACGCTACCCCAAAAATAAGCTTTACTTCACCTGTCCTACCCAACACAGTTCTCACACATGATAACTGCATGTTTCATATACAAATATTATTTATACTGATAGTATGTATGTTTTGTTTTCCTGGTTTTTTTCTCATAGGGCACAGTAGGCATCTTTTTTGTTTTCCTGTTGTCATGGTAGTTCTTAGTGATGCTGCACCTGCTTATTCACCTGTCAACTCACCATGGTGCTTCATAATTTTTTGTGTCATTTCCTGCACACAAACATCTTGCTTTCCCTCACAATAAATGATCACTTATGACCTCTGGTCCCAGTCCTCTAAGAAAATTTCTGTATGCTATTTTACACTTTGTAATTTTCTTTGTAAACTATCAAACTATTTATTCCATGCATGTTTAGGATTGAGTAAAACACAACCATTGCTTTGCGCCAATGCTTTGTGTTTCAAATGACATCAGAGTTGTTACATAATTCATCAATAACGTCTACTCAACATTCAGTTTTGTCGTTGAAACTTTCTACCTCAGGCTTCTGTTCTGTGGAGATTTCCTTATCAATACTTCCTTCAGGGTGAAATGTTGATATCAATAGTACCAGTTTCAGTTTTCTTTTCTTTGCCATATATAAGGCCACTGTTATGTCTCTCTGAAATTCAAAGATTATATTGTATGATTCTTTGTTTCGAATTGCAACATTTCATTTAGAATTTCTGCTTTGTTCCCATATATAGTTCCTGTGCTGGTTGACTTGGTTTCTGTTCACAAAAGTAACATCAGTTGGATACCAATAAACCAATTGTTGAATGTCAGATTCCAATTAATTTGGGAGATGGGAGTGACAAGTCTGTTTACAACATCGTTTGGTTTATTACTATACAAATAAAGACCTGATGGCTGAGTTCCAAGATAAATATCTAAGTTGAAAACATAATGTCTTCACATTTATGAGGGCATAAATTTTTATGCCATATGTTCACCCACTGCTTTTTCACAAATCTTTTACATTCCTGCAATTACCATGAGAAATCTGTGCTGTGTACAGACCTATGAATGCTTTCATTTCAGCTAGAGAGGTGTCATAGTAAATGGATTTTTTAATATGGTTACTGGTGCATACAGAATATCTCACTTGCAGGCTGGAGAGATGGCTCAGTGGAATAAGCGCTTCCCTGGCAAGCACAAGGGCCTGAGTTCCATCCCCGGTTCCGCCAAAAACAAAACAAAACAAAACAAAAACCCAAAAAAACAAAAACAAATAAACAGGGGCTGGTGAGATGGCTCAGTGGTCTAAAGCACCCAGCACCACATGCCAGCCAGCCCCGCCCCCTGGTGGGCTGAGCTGCCCCCCACACACATAAATAAAATTTTTAAAAAAGATGTTCTTTATAAAAAAAAATAAGCAAATAAACAGAATATTTCACTTGCATTTTAGCCTTTGTGCATTTCACAGCATCTTGTAGCATTTCATCTGTCATAATTTTCACCACTTACTGGCAGCACTGGCATTCTGTCTAATGTGTTCCATCTCTGCCAAGACTGTCACTATATTTTTGGTCCTAGTTCTAACACCGGATTGTTCCATTTGGTTGTACAGCCACTTCACAACATTTCAAGTAGTCAAATATGTACTCACATTGCTGTTTTCTTTGTCATCTGAATCATGGAGGTCTGCATTCCCTGTGTCTGTATCAGTCGGCCAATTCTTACTCCATGTCACTGTCATAGGAACTTTGGCTCACATGACCAATGTCAAAGCTATTATCATCATTATCATCATCCACCCACACCACTCCTCTGTGATGAAAGCATGGATTTTACCATAATGCATGAGTAATCTGATGACTCATGTTTGACCTCCTCCAAAATTTCAAATCTGGCTTTTCATGTGCCATCGTACTAAATTGGGCTACTTCTACCAGAAAAATCAAAAGAAAGTTTTTTAAAAAACAAATCCTGGAGCGGTGTGGGTCTGTGGAACCCTTTGTGATGCTTGGGTAAACATATGCAAAATCAGTTAGATGGAGCATAAAGGTGGGTCTAAATCCCATCTTGACATTTTTGCTCATGTGGATACTCCTTGCTGTTCATCATACCAAGTGGGTAAGCACATAGATTGTTTCCTGCATCCCTTAGGTAAAGGTATGGAGATGCACCATTGGCTGTATAATGCTAAAGTACAAATTTACAGTAGAAAAGTAAAGAATGGGTCCGCTGGACCCAGGCTTATGTCTTGAGACTATTTAGTGTAGGGATTAGAAGAGAAGGGAGCCCACAGCCGCTGAGAGTCTACTACATGCTGACTCTGGGCTGCCACACAACTTTCTCTACACTTTCTCTTCTAATGCTCCCAGGCTCCCCCTGAGTCGGAAGCCATTATCTCATCTCACAGATTAGGAAGGAAAGAAAGTTTAAGTGACTTTTCCAAAGTCACTTTGCTGATAAGTGAGCAAAGGGGAGTTTTGAGCCCTCAGAGCTATTGACTTAAAAGCCCCTAAGCATGTTAGGATTTTGCGCAGGAGCTGAAGATCCCTCTATCCTGTGGATCATATCAAGCACCAGGGCTGACTACCTTTGTGCAATGCCACCTGGTTCAAAGCATGAGCTTGTCTTCAGCTGTGTTGGCTGTGCCTGGGAACAGAGGTTACTATGGGAGTCTGGTGGCAGGGGGCTGCTCCACTGGGACTGAAGATAGGAAATCAGGTCTGGAAGGACAAGGGAGGCAGCCACTGAGTAACCCTGTGGTCCTAGCTGTCATACTGTCCTCCTTCTCCACCCCAGTGGCAGCAATTACTGATATTTGTGATATATGAGGTGCCATTTGGGCACTTCCTGGAGCCACCACAGAGCCCCCCTGAGGCTGGTATGATTATTCTTCATGTTTTATAGATGAGAAAACCAAAGATGAATGTGCAGGCTGAAGTTACAGCAAATGGCTTGTCTCATGAGGCACGCACTGTCACCCTTCCAAGAGGGTGTCCAGTGACATCACATCAAGCTAGCAAGTGGCTGAGCCAGAACTCAAGGTCAAGTTCAGCATGACTCTAAGCACTTTGCTGTGAAGCACAGTTGTTAAGAAAAACCTTCAGGGGGGCCGGGGAGATGGCTCAGTAGAATAAGTGTTTCCCGGCAAGCACAAGGACCTGAGTTCAATCCCTGGTTCCATGAAAAAAAAAAAAAGGTAAAGAAAAATCTCCAGGGAAGTGATCTGACCTTGTAGATCTCTACCTAGAGAGAATTTCCAGGGTGTCCCCATGAAAATTTGTGACCCCCTTTTGTTGGAATAAACAGAACTTTTTCTGCCTTATCTGTGGACCATGATCTCACAGTCCCGCTCTGCGACGCACTACTTCTTCAACTTCCCCAAAACACCTGCCATGGATCTGAACCAGTCACTTCAGGGGTGATTTCCCCCAAGGAATGTCCACCTGGGGCAAGTTGAGTCAGAATTTTCTGGAACCCCAGACACATCGCTCTCACAGTGATGTTGGTACATAGTAAGCCTCTTATTTTTTTAAGGTCAAAGACAACAAATCACCATCCTCAGAACAGCCAAGGCCCATATGAGCAATCACAAAGTACAACTGCTGCAGGAAAAGGTGACTGTGGGGAAGTGGATGCCCCCCTCTTCATTAGCTTCTGTTTTTAGCTGTGTTTTTCAGAGCACGCAAGTGTCATGGTGATAGGAGCCATAGAAATAGAGGGAGTGCAGGTTCCCATGGAAATACACCAGGGCGAGCCCAGGGACTCTGCTCCCGGCCTGCCAGCTTCCCACAGGGTAGCAGGCCCCTGAGCAATGGCCACTGGAGGCCTCTTACTGCCTCCCTGGGGTGGTCCAAGGTCCCTGCGTGCATGCTCTTCCCACCAACACACCCTTGGACCCTCTCTCCGAGTCCTCCCAGGGAACATTTATTTTATTTTATTTATTTTTTTATTTTTTTTAGCCCAGTGCAACAAACATCTCACCCCACAGTGACCTTAAAACTAACCCTGCCAGGAGGCTTTCTGTCCATACAGTGGAAAGCATGTGGTCCTCATCCTGCCCGGCTATGGAACTGTCACTGAACTTTTATGCAATGGCAATAAAGAATTGACAAGGCAGGGAGTGTGCTGAACATTTGGTGCTCAGGAATACTCATAAAGTGAAATCTCAGAAGCTATAAGTCAGTGAGCCAAGTGCGGTGGGTACAACCCTGCCTGGTCTTGTGGCTCTCAGTATGTGAAACCTCACAAAGTAGAGAGTGAGGCCCAGACTTAGCTGTTCTTGGATGCAACGTTAGCAGAACTTTTGACAATACCTTTGGCTTGGCCCATAATCTCTACACAAATGCAAGGCTGTTGACAGGTATATAAATGACCTTGATCAGAGCTTAGTTCACTTTTATATAGTTTTATCATGTCTTCTGGGTTTTTTAAATTAATTTTATTGAGAAACAAATAGCAATGAGACAGTTTCAAAACAGGTGAGTAGGACAGTTACAATAATTAATACATTGCATATTGTTGTCTTCATGAAGACTGTATGTCTTCATAGTAGTTATTCATATACAAGATGCACACATGATATCATGTCTAAACACTATTAGTACAAATCTTTCTTCTCACTGAACAAAGAGAAAGAAAGTAGCAGTATATCTATCCTAACTAATATGTATATACAGATATATATTTTTTTCACTATAAAATGGTCCTTCATTTATATCCCCCTTTTTTGTTTAGTTTTGTCAGAGATGGGTATTCCATTGCCATTCAAATATTGTAGGTGTGTGAATTCAGCAAAATAATCCAATATAGTACAGTAGACCATAATAGTAGTGGGTTATCTGCAGGACTGGGAATGTCAGAAGTTGTTGACTTGAGACTTTTATAGTTCAGCATATTAATATGACTTTACTTTTTATACCTCATGTTTATACTTTTCTGCTGGATGATATCATATGTCTTCTGAAACGTAACCCATATGTACATACAGCTCAGGGTATAAAGCGCCTGCTTAGGCAAGCACAAGGACCGTGGTTAGATCCCCAGAACCATATGCTGTACCAGCCCTGCCCCCCCAGGGTGGGCTGAGCTGGCCAGAGTCTGGGCATAGTGGCACATGCCTGTGATCCCTGCTCTGGGGAGGCTGAAAGCAGGAGGATCACCATGAGTCTGAGCTGTGTAGTGAGACCCTGTAACAACCAAATACATTTTTAAAAGTTAAATTTAAAATAATTACAGTACAAAGTGGTTAGGATAGATATATAGTTACATTCTCTTAGTGAATAGAATGATTTGTTCTAATGGTGTTTGTAAATAGGATATCATGTCTGCATCTTGTACAGCAATTAACCATTAGGAAGAATATATGCAATGTGTTAATTATTGAAACTGTCCTACCAATTTGATTTGAAACTGTCTCATTGCTATTTGTTTATCAATAAACTTATTTTAAAAAAGAACAAAAGACTGAACCATTCAAAAAAAAATTACAGTGCATAGTTGAAGTTTTAAAACTATTACAATGAAAGGCACATTGCCATTGGTACCTCTCAAAATACCACACTCTTGCCTGGAATATATGTATCTTATCATTCTCACCACTTTTGGAAGAAGTTCTGGAAGTCCTCTTTCATGAGTGTCTTTATAAGTTTTGATCAAAAATAGGGTAAAGGCGGCTGTTGTGTGCCATCCAACAGAAAGGAGCATCCTCATCCTCGTAGAGCATCCTCATCCTCCCTACACTCTGGATCTCATACTGTGTGTCTTCTAGCTCCTCCCCAAAGTCAAAGTGATGATGAAATTAAAGGTATTGGATCCATCAGAGCATCAAGGCAGCCCGACGGTGCAGCTAAAGAAATGACAGGGGTCTTCTACAGTTGCCCGAAGAAGTGCCAAGAAAAGCAGTGTAGGTGTGTTGGAAGACTGGAGGAAAAATTTAGAGGGAAATTAGTGGTCTATGGTTTTTTTGTTTGTTTGTTTGTTGGTTGTTTGTTTTGTTGTGTGTGTGTGTGTGTGTGTGTGTGTGTGCAAGGTCTCACTACACAGCCCAGACGCGTAGTGATCCTCCTGATTTCTGCCTCCCTAGTGGCGTGCCATCACGTCCAGACTTGGTCCTATGTTTTTTATTGTACTAAATTTTTTTTAAATTTAAACATTCATTGTAGTTTTCTGTCATACTTGTATCTACTTCTATACATTTAAGCTGTCAGGTGATGATGGTTCTTCAGTACTGGACATGTATTTCCCAACTCATGTATGACTCTGAAAACAGTTAGTTTAAGCACTAACCAATTGAAATTAATTTTATTCTCAGTTAAAGTGATACACGGACATCCCTGGAAAAGAACTTTTTAAAACTGAGGTGCAGAGCTGAATGTGGTGGCCCATGCCTGTGATTCCGGCACTTGGGAGACCGAGGAAAACTGGAAGCCATCCAGGCTATGTAGTGAATTCATGGCCAGCTCAAACTGCATAGTAAGACCCGATCCCAAAACAAAAAATACCTCTGAAGCATTATAATCAATAACACCACCAACTCATGAAAAATTGCTCAGGTACGGACTAATGCGCCTGCTTGGCAGAGCTCAGTGGCCAGGGTTCAATCCCCAGGCATGTCTTGCCAGCCCCACCCCAGGGCGTGCTGAGATGGCAATTGAGACTGGGCATGGTGGAATGTGCCTGTAAGCCCAGCACTTGGGAGGCTGTAAACAGGAGAATCATTACAAATCCAAGCTACAGGCCACCAGGCTGGGCCAGAGCAGCCCAAGATGGCAGACTTTGAGGATCAGGTGTCGGATGAGGAGAAGGTACACATAGCTGCTAAATTCATCACTCATGCACCCCCAGTGGAGTTTAAGGAAGTATTCAGTGATGTCTGGCTACTATTCAACAGTGACAATCTCCTCAGGGAAGGGGCAGCTCATGCATTTGCCCTGTATAACATGGGTCAGTTCACACCTGTGAAGATAGAAGGCTGTGAAGATCAGCTCTTAATTACAGAGCATGGTGAGCTGGGTAATAGCAGACTTTTAGATCTGAGAAACAAAATTTCCTTTAAGTTTGATCACTTGCGGAAAGAAGCAAGTGACCCCCATCCGGAGGAAATAGATGGAAGTTTGAAGTCTTGGAGAGAATCCTGTGACAGTGCTTTAAGAGCCTATGTGAAAGATCATTATTCCAACGGCTTCTGTACTGTATGTGCTAAAATTATAGATGGGCAACAGACTATTATTGCATGTATCGAAAGCCACTAGTTCCAGCCCAACAAGTTTTGGAATGGTCGCTGGAGGTCAGAGTGGAAATTCACCATCACGCCACCTGCAGCCCAGGTAGTTGGAGCGCTCAAGATTCAGGTCCACTATAACGAAGATGGCAGTGTTCAATTGGTTAGTCATAAAGATGTGCAAGATTCAATAAGTGTGTCGAATGAAGCCCAAACTGCCAAGGAGTTTATTAAAATCATAGAGAGTGAAGAAAATGAGTATCAGACAGCGATTAGTGAAAACTATCAGACAATGTCAGACACCACACTCAAGGCCTTGCCCCGGCAGCTCCCTGTTACCTGCACCAAAATCGGCTGGAACAAGATACTGAGCTATAAGATTGGCAAAGAAATGCAGAATGCTAAAAGGCCGACTGTGGGATTCTTCAGTATATGGAAAGAAAATGATTCAACATGTGGTCATATGATAAATAAGTGATTTATAAAGAAAAGTGGTATTTTGCTAGGGCTTTCAAACTTAACAGATTTTCTAGTCTCATGGAAGACTGCTCAACCTATAGCATTGTCTTGACCTTGCATTCTCTGCCTTGTAATTTTCTGTCATGGCTATATCTACTTGTAAATTTGTTTTTTCTGTTTCATGTTGAGAGAGAGAGAGAGAGAGAGAGAGAGAGAGAGAGAGAGAGAGAGAGAGAGAGAAAGAGATCTATCTTAGAATCATTTTACCGTGTAGAAAATTTTCCTAGCCATGAAGTCCTTCTACTATTTAGGTAATTTGTTCAGTACTTTTTTACCCCTGTGCTTCTGAGCACTTGTGTTACTTTAGTGGCTTCTACTGATCCAACAGGTAAAGGGGCCGCACTGTAAACTGTAGCTAAATGGAAGATGCATTCATCCTTTTCCATTTGGCCGTTCTGATCATCATTTACAGCATCTCATAACTGTTAAAGCTTTGCACTAGGGTCTTTCAGGTTCATTTGGGTGGGAGCAAAAGAAATATTCTGAGAATTCCATGATAGCCAGCTTTTCTGGGGGAACTTGTTTCTAAATCCGAAGACTTGAACCATTTCCTGCACAAGAACATGTTTGCTTTTTTGGAGGGAGGGGGTTCTCTCATTGTCTCCTTCCCTATTGCAGGTATTGACACCTGCATTTTTAGAAGAATTTTACCCATTTACATTTTTGTTTGTGTGTTTGTGTTTAAGAACTGCTAACATACTGTGGATGTAGTAAAACTTGAAAAATGCAGTGTTGAAGGAATCATGAGTATCTTGTCCTTTAGTGCTTTGTGGCAAGATTGTACTATAAGCAAGTGAATCAAACAGCTCTATAAATCATGAAAACTAAAACCAAAGTGAAAAGAGTAACTTCCAGGCAATATCTTTCTATTGTAATGTGTTGTTTAAGGGCATACTAGTGCTTTCTAAGTAGGATGTAAATCTTGTTCCAAATTACTCTTTTGTAGTCCTGCCTGCCAAGAACTCAAAAGTAACTGGGATATAGCATCCCTTCCCAGGTATATTGGCAGGTGAACGTGTGATGCCAGAAACAGACAGGTGACAGAGATACGATAGGACAGCTGACAATGGTGGATTCATTTACATTGTTTACACTTCTATGACCAGGCCTTAAAGGGAAGTCAGTTTTTTTAAAAAACCAAGTAGTGTCTTCCTACCTATTTCCAGATACATGTTTTTTTTTAAAAGGTGTTTATGCTTCAGCTTTGGTTTTTGCTCAGTAATGCAGTCATGCAAGAGTTTGTTTCTAAGTGAAAGCTGTGTTAGCCTTGTTTTTTTTCAAATAAAATATATTTGCATTATTTGTCATTCATACTATCCATCCCTCATAGCGCACAATCCTGTGCTTCAGGTAGTCCGACACAAATAGAACTCCCTCGTTTAAAAAAAAAAAAAAAAAAAAAAACGATCTACATAGTGAGACCCTGAACACCCTGTAGACTATGCCTTAAATACAGAGAAAAAAAATTTGCTTAGGTAGTTACAGATTATGAATATCATAGAATAGAAAGGTGCTGATGCAATATCTGTTCTAGCAGATGCGGCACTGGACATGAACAGAAGCCCACAGACAGAGTAAGTGCTTTGCTGGGTAGTTCAGTGTCATCTGCGGGTGTAGGCATGATCTCCAGGCCGTTTCCCATTGACTGAGATGCGTGGAGCCTCTGACCTTTCCAACCAGGCAGCGGTTCTCATGATGACGTTGAGGCAGCTTTGCAAGTCCGCCTCACTGAACCAGGCAGTGTGAGGGAAGCTAGATATCATTAAAGCAACGGCCTCGTTTATGCCAGGATTCATCCATGAAACCTTATGACGCAGCACGTACTGTTGCTAACATCTACACTCAAATGCCATGTGGGTTCCTGGGTCATATTTCATGGTTATAGGAATTTGGCAAAATGGAGCCATTGAGAAACTTTACATTAAGTCAGCAGCCATGCGTGCTCCATTTTTATATCCCAGCCGACTATACAACAGAGGCCTGGCCTTCCTGGCCCACAACAGTCATACCGTGGAGTTTGGCCAGTTGGTCAGGTTCCTTTAGTTGGCTGAATAAGTAAAAGCAGATTCACTTTGAGATACGAGGCTCTCAAATATTCTGTAGCTCTCTAAGAATGGATGTTCCCAGTCATGTTGGGCAGAGCGACTGCCAGATTTTCAGAGATGTAAAGGTAATGTTTAGTCACATGGGGCGCGCGCGGGCACACACACACACACACACACACACACACACACACAGCTTCCTTTCCTGTGTTGTGCTTTCCATGAGCTGAAACAGGGAGTCTGGAGCTGAAGAACAGTTGATGTTTAAGACATGATCTGTGTCTGACATGAGTTACCACATGAGTGATTCGAAACTAAGCATTTAAGTCACAATTTGCATTTAATTTCCAAATTTCTATTAGGATAAGTAGGTATATATAACATTAAACTTACCACTTTAGCCATTTTTATGTGGACAGATCTGTGGCACATCTACTTTATTGTGCAAGTGTCACCACCATCTATTTCTGAAGGATCCCCCTCTTCCCAGGCTGAAACTCTGGATCTGCTACATCTTGCATCCTCTTCTCCCCCCGCGCTTGCTGATCACCTGTCTAACTTCTGTCTGGATGGAATCTGACTCGCCTGGGTATTCCACAGAAGTAGGGTCATGCAATAGTTGTCTTTCTGTGCTCAGTTTCAGTTAACAAAATGCTCTCAAGGTCCATCTACCTGGCAGCATGTGTCAGGATTTCTTTCCTTTTAGTGTTGAGCAATATTCCACTTACTTGTATTCCACATTTTGCTTACCTACAATTTAATTTTTCTAAAGTTTATCTCTCCTCATTTTTTAAACTTTTGAAGCAAGCACAAAGTGACAAAACTTACAAGAACAGCATTGCACACCACCTTTTTTTAATCACATTATTCCTCAACTTTTCATTATTTCTGTATGGACTTTTGGATTCTTCTATTAGTAAGTTACAATCTGTTTCTGTCATTATTAATTTTAAACCTCCAATACAAAGCATAAAAAATAAACACAGTAAGTCCCCAACTGTACTACACTACTGTACACTACCCTTCCCTACTGTACAGAAAGCACACAGCAGCACAAGTGTGGCAATGGCCAGCACAATTTGTTCACATCTATAAATGTTCAGAATATGAAGTCCTTCAATATCTGTGAAAGCTCACAGCTCGAATGTTTCTAAGTCAGGGGCTTACTGTATACAATTCCTCATTTAGTGACCAATTCTCTCAGGAACCTAGTGTGCAGAACTGACTAGGGATAACTGATTAAAAACCATTGGTTTATTCTGATAAACCCAGAGCTATTCCAAAACCACAGGGTTTATTCTAATTTTCATCCTTTCCATATTTGCAATTCCTTCCTCCAAGAGTGAGATACCCAGGGTCCTTGCATCTCCTTGCGTAACTGTGATTTTTTTTTTTTTTTTTTTAGGACAGGGTCTATAGGGTCTACAGGGTCTCACTATGTAGATCTGGACTCATAGTGATCTGCCTGTGTTCAGCCTCCCAAGAGCTGGGATTACAGATTCGCACCACCCCGCCCAGTCTAACTGTGCTTGATTGATTGTGAATATAACCAGACTCCACCACTGGCTCTTCAGCTGCCCTTCACCCTGCTTGGCCTCTCTCCACCCCAGGCCAGGCCAGCCAACATTGCCCATGTGCCCTGACAGCCCTCCCTCCTCCCTCTCACTAGACTGGGATGTCATGGCCAAGCCATCCTCCTTGGGTTGTCCTCACCCCACTTGGGCTCTGACACCCTTCTTTGGTCCACCGCAGTTTCTTGTTCCCTGTCCTCCACCATGAATCCTCCCTCCCTCTGCTCTAATGACTCTGGGACTGAATTGTTTACAAGAGAGAAGGAGAAGGAGCCACCATCTGCCTTGATTAAAGATTGTTGTTTGTTAACAGTCTTTTGCGTCCCGGGAGCATTGTATCTGACCTATTAAATAAACAAACACTAATTGTGACTGCCAGCTTTTCCCCCATCTTTTGTCTCTGTTATTGTCATGACATTTTTTAATGAAATGTTTGTATGGTTAGGGTGCCTTCTTCTTCACTGCAACATTTATTTTGCAAATTTGCAATTGTATTTAGGCTACCAGCATCAGCTCTCTTGGCAAACACTGAGCAACTCCCACCACAAAAATTAATGAGTAGAGACAAGGTCTGTCCACCTACTCATCCTGTTCTGCCATTATCAAGTTGTAGGGCTGTGGGGAAGTGATCCGGGGAACATCTACGGAAACCACAAGTGGAGTTTTGTAGCACAGTGAATTGTACACTCCTATGAACAATGTGTTCTTCTTGGCTACACTGTAAGCTTCAAGGAAGTGGGTTGTGTCTCCTATTTTTTATGAGGTCCAAAACGCAATTCTATGAAAATATAAGGCATCCCCTGTGCATTTTGGTTGGCTGAGGCAGGATGGCTCCATCACTGTGGTGTGGGGGAAAGAACACAGGTTGTAAAGCCTGTGGAGGCTTGGTGCGCTTTCTCTTTCTCTTGACCTCTGTGAACACAAATTCCTGCATGAAATGCTGGTTGCCCTTGGCCCCTGGCTCCTGGGCCCTTGTCCTCTCTCCCACCTCCTTGGCTGCCTCACCCCAGGTATGGGCTCCTGGCTCTGCCTCTCGCCTCAACAAGGGACATGAAGTGGGTGCATTCTAGGCCCTCAGCTGCTTCCCCAAGTGTACCCAGCACTGACTGGCCTTGCAGGAGGCATGAAGGACTCGGGCAGCCTGGTCCCTGCCAGCTTTTTTTCTGGGAGGGAGCCTTTCTTGATGCATATCTCCCATGAGCCTTGAGGAGCTGCCCTCCATCCTCCTGACCTGGGCCCTGCCCCTGCCTTCCACTGTATCACACACTCTTGTAGCACTGAAAGCTGGATGCCTCCGGAGCTGAGGAGGTCTTTTCTTTTTGCATACCAGATGCCGCAGTCGCCCCTTTAGACTCAGCTCCTTCTGCTCTTCTACCCTACTTCACAAGACCCTGGAGCACTAAGTGTATGGTGTTATAATCAAATATCTATCTTTTTGTTTTCCCCAAGAGACAGACACAGTGTTGATTATGTGTTTAATGTCTGTCTCCTGGGCTGGTACACCCTTGTAAGCGTGGGCTGTGGTTGCCTTATTCACCACTGTGTCTGCCACATGCTGTGCACAGTGATAATCACAAGTAAAGCTTCAACAGAACTAACTGCAGCCTGGCCAAAAAATATCCTAAGAACCTCGAGTATGTTGGAACCTCGAGTGTGTTGACTTATCTGCTCTGACTGCAACTCAGTGAGGTATATACTATCACCAGTCCTGTTCTATAGGTAAGAAAGTAGACCTCCTTCTAAGCCCAGAGCCAGGTTTAGGGCTGGAAGTCTGGCCTGAATCTGTACCTGAGGAATGTAATGGTTGAGTGGGTGTGGGTGTGAATAAATGGGTGGATGGACAGATGGGTGGAAAGAAAGATAAATGGGATGAATGGATGGATAGATGGATGGATGGATGGATGGATGGATGGATGGATGGATGGATGGATGGTCAGATGGTTGGATGGATGGACTATGCCTAGACACTAGTCAATTTTATGGTCATTCTGTAAGAGTAGAAGTTTAATTGGTTCATGAGAAGAAATTCAGGATCAGGCCCCAAATATCATCCAAGCCCTCATTCTGCTCCACTTCAGAGCACACACTAAGGCTACCTCCTGATTAACTTCCTCAGTGCCCTAGTACCCCCAAACCCCAACAATTAGCACCAAGTCCACATGAGTCAGGGACAATCTGTGTCCTCCCTCAGAGATCAGTGGGATTTGCTCAGCCATCAGAAGGGAAAAGAAGAATCTTTTGGCTTGTGGAGACAGCATGGGAGATGACCCGGATGCCTAGGGCCTGTGGGATTTTTAGAGAAGGGTGAACAGGTCTCTCCTGCAGAACACAGTGAGCCTGGTTGCCTGGAGCTGGCACAAAGGGGATCTGCCCTGTGGACAGCGACCTACCAGAGGTCAGGAACCTGCTCTGCTTGGTTCCCTCTGCTGGCCCAGGAGTCTACTCAGTGCCACAGTGTACAGTGTTAAGTAAGGAATGGGAAGGAATAAATGGCATCGGTCTTCCTCTTTGCTGCTCCGCAGGCCGGCCCTGGGAGTTGGTGGTCCAGGAGCCAGCCCGGCCCACCGAAGTTGATCCAGGCCCATCCTTGCCCCCGCTCTCAGCCAAGCTCATGTGGTGTGGCCTGCTCAGGTCTCCTCTCTGGAGCTGGAAGTGGCCCAGCTCACAGGCTGCTATGAGGTTTAGTGGCCACCTGTGTCATGGGCCTCTAGCACTAAGTCCCCAGCACTCAACAAGTCACTGCTTTGCTAACTGCACCAACATCCATGTCCCAGGTACATCTATGTTTTCTTGCCTCTGAAAGCTCAGGGTGCTCAGACCACCAACAATGTCCCAAAAGAATTTGAAAACCCATGAGTGACCCGAATCCTCAGAGTGATAGGGATAGGGATTGATTATATTTCACTGTAATATTTCATTTTCTTTGAATATGTCCTGATTCTACCTTCCTTTATATTTTTAATTAAATTCCATTTTTTATTACATAAGACATGCGGTGCTCTTCAAAAGGCTCAGAAAAGACAAACATAGAAACCTGTCTTCCCTCAGGACCACCCCATGGCACAGTGTGAAGCATAGTGTGTCACTGCCACTCCTGCCCTGGCCCTGGCCCAGCGTCCCCTCTACAAGCACTGCTGGCACCAAGCTTTACCTCATCCTTCCAGAAATGACCCAGGTGGACCTGAACAGATCCTGGGTATATTCACGCATACAGAATTCTCCATCTTGCCCTGCCCCCGTTAGGTCCCCGGCAGATTGTTTCAGATGAGCTGCGAAGAGCCGCCTCATTTTAAAATAGTTACATGGTGTGTGTATGGCATGGATACTCTGCTGTGGCTTGAATGTCTCCCCTAGAGGCCGGTGTGCTGCAGACGAAATCCGCAGCTTCATGTGATAATGGTATTTGGAGGCTGGGCCTTATAATAGTAATAAGGATTAGAAGAGATCATGAGCCTCCCACCCATGACATTCATGGCTTTATAAGAAAAAGGAGAGCCAAACTAGTGCCATGCGATACCTCTGCCGTGTTATACTGCAGCAAGAGCCTTTAGATGCTGGCACTATGCTCTCGGACTTCTCATCCTCTGGAATTTTGAATCAAATAAACTTCTATTCTTTATAAATTACCCTGTATTGTGTATTTTGTTATAGCAATAGAAAACAGACTAAGATATGTGTTATAGTTCATTTAGGTGTTCTTCTATACCACCAAGTCTCAGTGTGTTTAATCAAGCTTTATTAGGCTGTTTCTAAATTATTTCTATTATAGTGTTGGCCTATCTGTTACCATTTCAACCATTGCTTGAGAACATCTGTAGTATGCATTTCTAAATTGTATTGCTTGGATAAAGCAGAAAACTGACTCTACACTGGTAGAATTTCGGTCTTCTAGATGAACACCAAGGAGATGTTTTACACTGGGGTGCGGGTGTGTCAGGTCCTGCTGAGGGCTGTCTGTGGGACCTCTGTCCAGTACATGTGATGTTAGGAGATAATGTTTGTGGATCTTGTAGTTTGATCTTCTCTAAAGAGAAATATGACTTCTTGGAGTGCATCCCAGGCTGTCTGGATCTTGTTCCTCTACATCTAGAGGAGTAAAACACCTGAGCTACCTAGCACTGGACTCACCAGAGGTCATGGTACAAAATCTGAAAATGACAAAGTTCGGTCCCCAAGGAAACATATGAGCCCAGGAAACTCTGACCTCATATAATCACCTTGCAGGGAGTAAGCAGATGGCTCCTGCTATTCCTAAGATGTACTGAGGATGTGGTCCCTAATACCACAGGATGGATGGATGGATGGATGGATGGGTGGGTGGATGGATGGGTAGATGGGTGGGTGGGTGGATGGGTAGATGGATGGGTGGATGGATGGGTGGGTAGATGGGTGGGTGGATGGGTAGATGGATGGGTGGATGGATGGGTGGATGGTTGAGTGGGAGGATGCGTGGATGGATGGATGGATGGATGGATGGATGG
>NW_004524646.1:3220428-3237884 GCF_000260255.1 Octodon degus
AATTGGCTCTACTCATAGTTATGGGACTTTAGATAACTTGTTTGGATTCCCATTGTAATGGGATTAACGATGCCTTTCTCAGGGGCTATAGTAAGGAACCAAGAGAAGGTGTGAGTAAAGGCCCTGGCTTGTCCCTGGTACACAGTGAGTAGCTGTATGTGGCAAAATTTGCTGTCATTCATTAGAGTGGGCATTCTCTGGTTGGTAAATGGAGGATTTTTCCTTGATAGGAGCCAATGAGCATGTACTCCACACTCTGCTTGACCCTGACCTTCAAGGGGACACCTATAAGGCAGAGGCTCCAAGCCTTCTTTTCTTCTCAATGGGCAGAATGCCCCTCCCAGCATGCATTTTACAGTTCAAGTTTCTAGCTACACAGAAGAAAAATGAAAGTAAGCAATGCAAAATTCACTTGCATTTATATTGAAACAATAATAAATTGAGAGAGAAAATAACAGACTACAGTCTTCAGGCTACAGTTTATTTGCCAAACAGCATGCCCTTGCACTGCAGCTTCCTAGGGTCATAACGGGGTGTGGGAGGGGTAAACAGGTACCTGGGGGCGCTCTTCTCAGTGGGTTTCTGTGAGCTCCATTTCCTCCTCTGCATACAAAGCATGCACAGTTTGGAGGCTCTGGCCCTGGCCCTGCTTATGGAATGCATCTCTGGCCAATGCTGAGTCCTAGGAAGAAGCGCTAAGCCCTCCGAGTGGCCTGGGACTCGTGTTCATCCAGGACCTTTGCTGGTGACTCAGCTGCTGGGCCAAAGGGTCAAGCCAGCTAGGCCCTTTGAGACTGGCAGACAAGCATGGCTTGACCTGCCAAGGCAGCTGCCATAGGCCACTGGGGTAGGAATCCAACCTCACCCGGCCCCTTGGGCACCCCGCCCCAGCCAGCAGGACTGACTGTTCTCCCCTCTGTGTCTTCTTTGTTCCTGCAGCTACTAAAGCACTCATGACAGTTTTAAATATACCTCTCCCCATTCCAGGGCAATTTTCTTTTTGTTTTGATTGTTAGAGATTTTATGCAATCTCAAATTCTTTGTTGAAGTGGCCCTGGGGCTTATAACATTTTTCTGTCCTTGAGATTAGAGTTGAAAATATAAATTAGTGGCTAAGAACCTCAACAGGTACTTCTCTTTAGATAGAAAGGGTTGTGGAAAATTAAGTTTACCCAGAACCCCCACTATGAAAATGGCCCATAAAATCATACTTTTGTCTTTTTTTTTTTGGCACTTTTTTTTCTTTTTGGTACTAAGAATCGAACCCAGAACCTTGCACTTGCCAGACAGGTGCTGTGCTGCTGAGCTATATCCCTGGCTCTGTCTATTCTATAGTCAGCCAATCATTCAACAAACTCTTAAATCTTACTTTTGTATTACTATGCAAGGCCTTGGGTCTAGTTAGATAAAAATGGCATAAACCATAGAGGCCACCACAATGTGGCTTTGTAGTGCGTATTTTGCTAACACATTGAAACCATGTAAGAAGTCAACTCACAGGAGTCCTTTCTGGACATAAGTCAGCTTTGAGACCATCTCTATTTTTAAAAACATTTTGTCAAGCTTTTAGCAATGACTGAAAAAGCACATTCAATGTTTACAACCTACACACTCACTAAGCATCTACGTAAGTTACGACGCCTAGAATGGTGTGGAGGGAGCCTAAAAGAGAAACACGCAAGGCTGGCCAGATAGCTCAGTGGACTAAAGTGCCTGCTTAAGCAGATGTAGGGACTAGGGTTCAATCCCCAGAGTGCCATGCTGGCCCCACCCCCGGGGTGCACTGAGACACCAGTTGAGACTGGGCATGGTGGAGCGCGCCTGTAATCCCAGTGCTTGGGAGGCTGAAAAGAGGAAGATCACTACAAGTCCAATCTGTGTAGGGAGACCCTGTAGACCTTGTACTAAATACTTTAAAAAGACAGACAGACAGACAGACAGACAGACAGACAGACAGACAGACAGACAAATACACAAAATTCCTACCTTCTAGGAGCCTCACTGTAAATACTGGAAGCTACATGCACCCAGACAATCAGCCTGTTCTTTTGTTTCCGATGGAAAATGGAACTCAGGCATTTGCTACCTCCATCAAAGGGCTTCTGGGTCATGCTGTATGCTTAAGCTGTAGTCCAAGCTCCAGATCCTGGAGAAGAAGTCCAGTGTGTGTCCCTGCTTTTGAGCACTGCGGATGGAAAGGAGTGCAGGGTCCAATAGAATATTAGGCCACTGTGGCTCTGGGCCAAATGAATTCCTTGTACAAAGCATGTTCTGAGAATGGGCAGGACCCCAGAAGCTGTTGGGCTGCTGCGCATAGGTGGATTCTGAGCTGTTTTTGAGGACCAGAAGGGCCTCCGACATTCCAGGTCAGGGTGAAGGCAGAGGCCAAGTCACCAACATTAGGAATTTCCTACCAGAAACTCAGACCAGACCAGCAGGAAAACTTGCTCCGAACAAGCCACCCCGAGACAGCCCCAGAGGTGACATCTGCTGCTGACTCTGCACCTGGCACGAGGCTGTGCCTTCTAACCTGTGCTCTCCTCCACCCCCCAGATTCCCTGCAGCCCATTTAAGGATGGCATGACTGCTTTCACACTCAGCCTGAGGTCCTGCATTCCCTCTGCCATAAAGAGCCTGATGCTACAGAAGAAAGAAATTATCAGTAACACATCTGGCATGGCTGGGGGTAAGTAGTGCTAGATGCTTTTAAAAACTCCTGGTGGAGCTTGGAGGTGCATAAGAGTAATCATGGGAGGCTGAGGCAAGAGGATCTCAACTTTGAACCCAGCCTGGACAACTTAGCCAGACTCTATCCCAATAAAGAATAAAAAACAAACAAACAAAAAAAAGAGGGTGGCTGGGGATTAACTCAGTATGAAAGCCCTGAGTTTAATCCCTTGCCCTGGAAAAAACAAACAAACAAACAAACAAACAAAAACTAGAAATATCAGCTGTTTGGGGGCAGAAATTCTACATGGTGCAGAAAGCAAGAGCAGAATGCCATCAGCTCTGGTAACCTTGCCAGAATGATCTGAGATCTCTGGCCAGATTCCAGGCATGGATCTTCATTAGGAGATCTAGGGCCAACCACTCCTGCCTGCTTGGTCACCTCAGCTCCATACAGGGAAGTGCCCCTCAGTTCAGATAATGAGAAGGGTTTTCCTTCAAGGAAAAGCATGCCCAGGTTACGCTGCATTCTCCTCCGATTTTAATTCAGACTAAGGTTTCCCACTGTTGAGTGGCCTCATTCCACAGGTTGCACCCATCTCCCCACTGTCTCTCAGAGAACACTCAAGGGTCCTGGAGGAGAAAACACATCACATTTCTCATTGACCTAGGTCCCAGTCAAGCTTCACAATGTAAAAAAAAAACAAAAAACAAAAACAAAAACAAAACAAAATAAAAAAAAAACCCTAGTGTAAATACAAAAAGGAAAACCAAAAACACCCTTTAAAGTATTTGAACAAGACAATTTTTATTTAGTTTATTGACAGGCCTGGCCTCTGGTGCCATTTTTGGATTAATAGTTATCCACATAACAAAACACCTCAAAACTTAGTGGCTTAACACCATAATTCTCACAACTCTATACCAAGGCTGGGCTCAGTGGAGTGGTTCTTCTGTCCAGGTGGTGGCTGTCAGGCTGCAGTACCCAAAATGGTCCCTCCTGCACGTTTTGGTGCCACTGGGAAAACTGGATGTTTAGGCTTTACATTTCTTGCTCTTCTTTTAACTCTCTGTGAAGCTTCTCCAACAGTGGCCACCAAACTTCCTGTGTGGTAGCTCGGGACTCCAAGAGAGAACGTTCCAAGAAGACAAGCCTTAGTGTTCAAGTGTGTATCAGGACACTCACTGCCATCCTGTGGGCCAGAGCAAATCACATGGCCAAGGCCAGAGTTCACGGGCATGGGTTACAGTGGGGCTGGGCATGAGCACCAGGAAGCATAATTTATAGAGAAATCACTAAGGTAAGATTCTGTCCCAAGCCACAATACACAATCAGCAGCCAGCCCTAACCCCAGGTGACAAGGGTTTCCTGGGACCTCCAAGGGACAACAGAGCAGAGTAGCCTGGAACTTAGGCCCTGGGGTCAGACAGCCTGGGCGTGAGGCCAGGCTTTGCTCCTCCCTTAGCTGCAGAGGTGTGTGTAAACGGTGTGGTCTCTCAGTTCTCATCTCCAAAATGAAAGTAACCTCAGACTTTCTCCAGGGCTATCAGGAAGGCCTCCTGAGCAGAGGAAAGGGCTCCTTCTTGGCACCTGTTGCTGTGAACTGTTTCAGGATGAGAGCAGCTCACTTATCAAACTCCAGCTCGACATTGTCTCCTGCAGCTTTCAGTAAGATTAGGAGCCTTAAAGGGTGTTTTGTTTTCTTGTCATTAAGTTTCAAAACATTGATTTTTGAGGAAAATGCTCAGGAGAATCATTCCATTTCTCTCCGCAAAGAGAAAGTGTCATGAGCTTAAGTGGAAACCAATACTCCAGGGGTGTGTGAAGCTCACCAGACCTGTAAGGGAGGCCTCGTGGCCTCGTCCCTCTCCTGAAGGGGATGCAGAGGCCTCTACTCCATGGCCTGTTGCTGGAGAGGATTATGCAGGCTTTTCTATTCATCTCTAGTGGTGGAGACAAACAAAACCTAAACACAGTGCCCCTGAAGTATATTTAATTAAAAAGGAAACAAAGAAGCTTTGTGTATCTAATGCACAAATCCAATATTGTATCAAAAATCCAATTTATCCTCACAATAGGATCTAGAGGGAAGAAGTGGTGGATAGGAAAGGGGAGCCCTCAGGCCTGCTGCCTTCCCTACACCTCTCTCCTGATTGTTTTCAGAATCACGCTGGGCTTTCATGAGACACGAGGCAGCAACCTTGAGGTTCTGGCAGCTGGGCTGAGCAGGCATCCTCATTTGGGAAGTAGCATTGGTAGGCGCCTTTGGGTTTATGATAAATGAGTTCCCCGCCCTGCTGCTTACAGTAGGAGCTGATCCTGAATTTCCTCCAGCAAATGGTTTTGGTTAAACCTGTATCACTCCACAATCCCTGAGGACAAAGGGGCTGCGGCTGGTGATGGAGCCATTCCACCACCATGGAGGCCCCGTACCATGGCCAAGTAGGTACACAGCAGTGACAAAGTGGGAGGAACTCAGATTTAAATCCTGACTGAGCCTTACACCTGCAGTGTAACCCTGGGAAAATCACTTGCTCTCTCTGAACCTTAATTCTCTGATGATTAAATGTGCAAATTACTTAGCAAAGAGACCCTGGTACATAGAAGCACTCAATGAATATGAGCTATTGTGGGGTTTTTTGTTTTGTTTTGTTGTTGTTGTTTTTTGCAGAACCAGGGATTGAACTCAGGCCCTTGCACTTGCCAGGGAAGCGCTTATTCCCCTAAGCCATCTCCCCAGCCTAGCTACCAATATTATTGCTGTAAAGAAATAGCCTGATGTTGGTAGAGTCACAGTTAGGAGAATGGTTTCCAAGGTTATTCCTCCAGTAGAGCATCATTACATTTTTCTTTGGGATGGTCTCAGTCCGGTTTCTGTTACTAGAACAGAATATCTAATACTAGGTGATTTATAAAGGAGAAAAGTTTGTGTAGCTCCATACTTCTGGAGGCTGGGAGAGCAGAGAGCCTGGAGCTAGCATCTCCTCCTGCTGCTTCTACTCGGGACAGAAAGCAGAAGGGCAAGCAGGTACATGCCAAAGACAGCAAACAATAGGGCTGCACTTCCTGTACAGTGACCTGCTCTCATGGGAACTGAGCCAGTACTGTCAGAGCAAGAACTCACCCGGGAAGGAAGGCATTTGTCCATTCATGAGCACCTCGCACCCACTAGTCCCTCCCTCCCAACACTGCCACCCCGAGAACCCCAGTTCCAACACTCAATCATGCTGCCTTGATTTGAGAATATTGAGAAAAACACAGAGGAGAAAATTAAAATCACTTTGAGCTTTGGTACCTAGAGACAACCACGATTAACATGTAGATGCGTTTGCCTCTAGTTCTTTCTCAACAATTGCATACAAAGAAGAATGTGTCACACACAGTTTTGCTACCTATCTTTAGTCCTTTAACAATGCGTCCTAAACATGTTTAATGTAATCCTTACCTACTTCTTCTCTACCATAATTCCAAACGTCTTTACAGGATTCCATTGAATGAATATAAGCCCATCCCCTGCTTCCTGAGTACTGGTATGTTAAGTAATTCATATGCTTTAATTTGCTGAGACCTCTTTGAGATAGAAATGATTATACTCATCTTGCAGATGGAAAAAGTGAGGCTGAAGATGCACAGCCACTGCCCATGATCCGAGGTCAGATTGGTTGCCCTCCAAAACCAACGCACTTCCCATTCCTGGCTGGCAGCCTCCGAGGAGGTTCTGATGTTATAAGGGAAAGTCTTCCTCTCAGCTCTGCTAAGCCTGCTCAGCCAGAGAGAGACAAGGATTCTCTGTGCCTGTTCAGTCAACAGTCAATCTGCCCAGACAGAAACAGCAACAGCCTCTTTCCCAATAAGGATAACCAGGTGGCCAGTACCACAGATGAAAAGGATCTTGATCTCATCAGTCCTCGGTGCAATGCACACAGCAACCACAATACATACCACCCCATGGCTGCCCGAATGCTGGAATGGAAAAGACAGACACCCCAGTCACTAGCGCCACCCCACTGATGGGAGCATGAATGGTCCAGACACTTTGGAAACTGCTTGCCGTATCTACTAAGGCATATCCCCCTGCAGCTCCAGGTATATGCCACGCAGGGATACACATAGATGTACCCCAATGTGCATGGTCTGCAAAGTTCATGGCTGCACCTCTGGTAATAACCCCAAGCAGGACACTCCTCACGTGTCCATCCACAGTAGGTGTAGCTTAGTACTTGCAGTATGAACATACCACACATCAGAGAGAACGCACAACTGTTGTAAAATGTTTGAGGTATGCTTGCATCTCCCAAACACACTGTTAGGTAACAAGAGGGCTGTAAGACACAGGAAGTGCAACTCTAGTCCACAAAGCCCAAGAGCAGGCAGAGGTCATGTGTAGAGTTAGAAGTCAGGACAGTGGGTACCCTTAAAGGGCGGGGGGAGGTTGGCAGGAGCGGGAGAGTGATGCAGAGCAAAGAGACTCCCTGCGTGAAAGACATCTGGGATGAGTTCATGTTCTCTAAATTCAATGAATGAATTTTAGGAACAATGGAGGTTAGGAGCAGAATATATTTGTTGGGGGAAAGCAAGCTCCTATCCTAGAAAAGGACAAAGGGGTTGCCAAGTAACCTGCCTTTGCTAGGCATTTTTATAGAGCAAAACCACAAGATGAGACAGATCCAAGGTGGAAAACATGGGAACTCACAAGGTGGACATGGGATGGGACAAAACTGTCATTAACCAATAAGACTGCAAGCCTAATTGCACAGGAAAAGTTGATTAAATAAGGATCAAATGGAAAAGCGAGGCAGGTAGCAAGCAGGCAAGAATACAGAGCAGGGGGCTTTTCCTGTAGGGGGGTTGTGGCTTTTTTTAGCCTTTTCAAGGTGACTGACACCTATTTAGAATATCAGTCCTTGATGCCATCCCTAGGGAAGTATGTGGCTGCATTTGTTTACTGTTTTGTCTTGAGGTCTGGCCCTGAGGGAGTTGCCTCTCTCTCCATTTGCGAGGTCCCCAACACCTCCTTTGGGGGCCCAGCCCTGTCTGACTGCCTAGAATATTTCTAACTCAGCTGCCTACAAGAGGATGTTTCAGGGGTGCAGATAATGTTCTGTCTCTTGATGAATGTTGATTCCACGTGTGTGTTCATTTTGTGAAAATTCATCAACCTGTATGTACACTTAGGTACAGTTTTCTGGGTGTTTGTGATGCTTTCATCAGTCATGACATTAAACAGCAACCGAGTGTAGGTTTGTCTTTTCTCCACGCTGCCCAGGGCTCTGTCGAGCCAGCTTAGTGATCCTGCACAGATCTCTGGCACCAGCTTTCTAAAGGTTCTGCCAGGCCAGCCGAGGTCCTCTCCCACTGCTGGGACAATGGAAACCAGAGAAGTGGATGCTGCCCACGCCGGGTGCTGTTCCTGATGTCAGGTAAAGAACCTGGGTCTCTGGGACTCCAAGTCTGCCGGGGGTCGGCTGCTACAGCCAGGTTTCAGTCACCAAGGACCTCTATCCAGCCCCAGGAAGCCCATGGAACCTGGCACAGAGCCCTACTTACGGCTACTGCTCAGGGGCAGGCCACCCTGCCCCTGCCCCACACCCACACCCACACCCACACCTCGCCCCTGTCCCCCCACCCCCACCCCGGCCCCACAGTAAAATCTTCGCGATTTCTAAGAAAGTCCAGCCTGGAGAAATCCCGTGAGCACTGCCATCTGTCACTTCATCATGCAAGCCAGAAAGCTGCCTTCACAGAAATCAGAAGAAAAACACGTGTGTCACTAACAGAAGGCTTCCCTGTCATGATGCGGGTGCCTCCTGGCTTTTAGACTCAGCAGCGCCCCCATCCATGGTTTCAGTTACCCATCATTATCTGAGAGCTGAAAATATTAAATGGAAAATTCCAGAAATAGAAAAAGTCCAAGTTCTAAATGACTTTTTTTTTCTTTCTTTCTTTTTTTTCTTTTGGCGGAAGCAGGGATTGAACTCAGGCCCTTGCGCTTGCCAGGGAAGCACTTATTCCACTGAGCCATCTCCCCAGCCCCCAACTTTTCTTGCTATACTTTGCTATAATTATTCTGTTATTATTAGTTATTTTCAATCTCTCACAATGCTTAATTTATAAGTTGAACTATATCATAAGTATATACTTATAGGAGAAACAGCATATAGAGGGTTTGGTATGGGCTACAGTTCAAAGTGTCCACTAGGGGCTCTTACAATGAAGGGGCGCTACACAAACTGCGCTGGGATTCTGCTCCCGTAGTTAATCCCCCTCCAGTAAGTCCTCGTTTCTCCCGCGAGGCCAACTCTTGCCCACACCTTCCCCTTCCCAAACTGCCTAACACCTCAACTGCTCTGCTTGCCTCGGCATTGCCCTGTCCTGTTCCCACCCCATCGTCTATCCTCCCCACCAAGGCGGCATCTTCTAGGTCTAAATCTGATCATGTGACTCTCCTATTAAACGCCATTCAGTACCCAGCTTGGGTGGCACGTTAAACCCCCCTCTCAGAACCTGTAGTGACCTGGCCCCAGCTCAGCTTTTCCCCTAACTCTGACTTTCCAGGCAGCCTCACCCTCACGCAGTCAGAAAACTCCCCAGTGACATCCAATCATTAGTGTTTTGTGGACTTCAAGGATGGGAGGGTTCTGCAGAGACCTCAGCAGGGACTAAGATTGCTCCTTTGCGTTTTGCCCTAGCACTTCCTGCACTGCCAAATTAGAGACTCCTAAGAGCTGACCTGCCAATGGGCTGTGGTGTTTGATACCTTTCCATTTTTTCTATTCTGCACCCTCTGCCTGGATATGTTTTCCTATAATGGGTAAACTCCTGTTTATATCTCAGCACCTCCTCCTCCTCCATGAGTGTGTTAATCAGCTTTCCATTATTGTAACAGAACACCTGAGATAAACAACTTATAAGAAAGAAAGGTTTATTTTGGCTTAAGGTTTCAGAGGGTTCAGTTTGTGGTGGGTTCTCTTGTCTTGGGCCTGTGGTAAGGAAGCACATCAGAGAGAGAGGGCATGATGCTCATCTCATGGTGCCAGGCAACAGAGGGAGAGGGGAGGGAGCCAGAGACATGATGTGCCCTTCCAGGGATGCTGCCAATGACCTGACTTCCCTCCATTAGGCCTGTGACCATTCACTCTAATGTCAACTTCATTGGATTAAGAAGCACCTAGCAGATTCCTAACACTCTCGGTGTCTCTGGTTGGGTTGTGGAGGTGTCACCCAGCGTGCTATATCTGGTTCCTAGCCCATCACTCTCTGGCACCGTTTCTCTGCTCTGCTTCCCAGACACCATGCACTAAGCAGTTTTTTTCCATCATACCCTTCTCCCAGGAAGGTTCTACCTTGGAGCTTGCTCAACATGGACTGGACGTTCTGAGACCATGAGCCATGTGAAACCTTTCCTCCTGTAGGTTATGGGTGTCAGCGACTGCATCTCAGCAGTGGGAAGGCCGTAACCAGGATCCACCTTCTAAGTGCTCTACAGGGGCTGGTGAGATGGCTCAGTGGTCTAAAGCACCTACTTAGAACAAGCTAAGCAAAACAAAGGGACCACGGTTCAATCCCCCAGCACCACATGCCAGCCAGCACCGCCCCCTGGTGGGCTGAGCTGGCCACACACACACACACACACACCCACACACACACACACACACACACACACAAATAAATAAAATTTTAAAAAATAATAAAAAATAAGTGCTCTACAACTGCATCACAGCCTGGGGACATCTTCAACAGAGGTCCTTGGGGGATACTCATTGTTCAAACTATAACAATAGGAGAAAATGGATTTCTCCATGCTCTGAGTCACTCCACTACTTTGACCGCTAAGATTTACTGCTCTGCATTGCAACTGTCTGGCTTCAACAGTGACTGACCTATCAGGGCAGGATAAGCAGTTCTGTAAGCTCAGGAAGGGTGAGCCCAATAACTAAGCACACACCCAGCAAGGAGAAATGGCTCAGCAAATGCTTTTGGAACATGTGAAGATTATAACTACAGGCTTTCAATCCTGCAGGAGTTTTCTCTGAGAAGAGACAAAGGCTTCATTCCCTGCCAGCTCTAACAGGTCTCTTTGTCCCTTGCGGTCTGTTGGTTCTGACAGAGAGGGCACCTCTTTTTCTTTCTTGCTCTTATGGCTGAGGGTATAGGAGCTGCTCTGCGGTGGGAGACAGTGGCTACCTTATATCATCCAATAGCTTCTAACTGGTCACATTTTCTGGAAAGCTGCAAAGCCTGCTGCTAAGACCCATGTTCCCTGCTGTGGTACCTAGCACTAGACATCTCTCTAACTATTGCTAGTCCTCTTAAAAAGTGCATTAAAGAGCCAGTAAGCTAGCTCAGTGGGTTAAAGCACCTGCTTAGGCAGACACAGGGACTGGGGTTCGAACCCCAGCATGCTGTGCCGGCCCAGCCCCGGGACACGCTGAGACGATGACTGAGACAGGGTGTGGTGGGGCGCACCTATAATGCCAGCACTTGGGAGGCTGAAAACAGGAGGATCACCAGGAGCCTGATCTGTGAAGTGAGACCTTGTAGATCCTGTACTAAATACATAATAATTTTAAAAAGTGCATTTGCTGAGTATGGTGACACACACCTATAATCCCAGCACTTAGGAAGCAGAGGCAAGAGGATCGCTATGAGTTTGAGGCCAGTTTTGGATACAAAGTGAGTTCAAGGCCAGCCTGAACTGCATAGTGAGACCTGTTAGGGTTTTTTGGCAGCATGGTAAAGAGACAGGAAAGAGAAAAGAAGCCTTTATTGACTCTAAAGATGTAGGGAGAATCCCAGGGAAGATGGAGGGCTGGAGGAATCCTCTGACCTGAAACAAAGAAAGCTGAGACTTTTAGGGACTTTTGCTGGTGTGGAGTTTGAGGGACAGCTTTAGTGACACCTAAGGAGCTGACCGGGGTCTCTCCTGTGTGCACAGGAAAGGCGAAAGGACATTGTATGCAGGCCTGGGTTGGAGAAGAAGGGAGGAGGTGGTCTCAGGGAAGACAAGCTGTTGTTTTAGGGGCTTCAGCCATGTTAGATGAACACCATAATAATTCAGCAGTTCATACTAGGGCCAGAAACTACCAAAACCCTGTCTCAAAAAGGCAAATAAGGGCTGGGGAGATGGCTCAGTGGAATAAGCGCTTCCCTGGCAAGCGCAAGGGCCTGAGTTCAATCCCCAGTTCCACAAAACAAACAAACAAACAAAGGCTGGGGATATAGCTCAGCACCAAAAAGGCAAATAAAATTAAATTAAAATAAAATTTAAAAAATTAAAAGTGCATTGTCCACTAAGCACGGCAGTACACACATGTAATCACAGCACTCAGGAAGTAGAGGCAGAAGGATGGCAAGTACGAGGCTGGACACATACTAAGTGTGAGGCCTGCCTGTATAACATAACTCTTCAAGGGGCCGTATTCAGAGTTCGACAGCCTAAGCTTTCTGTTGTGTCTCCAGGACAGGTTGTCCCCAGTTCTGGAAATACGAGCTGGTGCCTGCACCGGCTGCCTGTCCTCACTGCAGGGGTACTCAGAGCAGCTGAAGGACATGGTGACCTTTGTCTTGGACTGCAGCTTCTCTCTGGAAGAGGCCTTGGAGAAGGGCGGGCTCTCTGGAAGAAACCCAGCAGGTCACAGTCATGCAGCAGCATACAAGGTAGAAACGCAACCCGCCAACCAGGGCCGAACGGCCTGAAAATGTGGATCAACTTGCATTTTCATGTAGGGGACAGCCCTGGCACAATAGCCCTAGCTCAGCCATTTGTTCGCTGTGCAGCCCAGGCAAAGCTGTCACCCTCTAAGTCAAACTTTCGCTACCCGCCCCTGATACCACTGTGGTATCCCCATCACCAGCTGTGACCCCAGATGGTGGCACTTCTTGGCAATTTATTGCAGAAACATCAACTAAATGCACTTGGAATTTGGCTCTTTTAATTTAGGACAGTTCGGAGGGACTTTGGAACAATCCTCCTTAGTTTGGGTGCACGTAGCCTCAGGGAGACTGAAGCTGGCTCTGTTAATGCCTAGGGATTCGCGGCGGAGCCTCAGCCCAACTGCTAGCTGATGTGCTATTGCTGTCCAGAAAGCTGGGTTGTGTTCTTGGCTGGAGGCGGCTGTTGGTGGTCACAAAGGCGGCATGGTGGCCTCTCCCAGCATATGCTGGCCCTTGGTGCTGCCTTGCCACTGAGCCTCTGAGCTGTGTCCAGCCGTCACCTGACAAGGGGCAAGAACTAGTGTCCCCTACTCCACTGGCCCCGTCCTGCCTGCTTTTTGGAAGAGCCTAGGAATTCACTCTGTCAGATCAATGGCAGCAAACAGTCAGGCTCCAGACATCATTATTTGTGGGGGACTCAGATCGAGATTACATGCTGAGCTCCAGGGCACTTATTAAGTCCTGGTTTGGGCTCCTGCCAGAGAAGGCTGAGTTGCCTGTGATCAGAAACAAGGCCGCCCACAGTCTGCTGCTGCTTTCATAAGGAACCGGGTGCCCGAAGGGTTTTCTTCAAACTTGGGAGGAGCAAGGCGGAGCCACAGCCACTGGCTGGCATCCAGAGCGGGGCAGCCCAAGACCCCCACCCCCACCCCGCATCACAGGTAGCAAGGACAAGGAGGAGGGTGTCCTGGCTCACCACAAAGCTGCTCATTTGAAATGAGGAAACTGAGCCTTAGAAAGACACTGGACCCCAGAATGCCTGTCTCCAAGAGGCAGTGCCCACTGGGGAAGGTTGCTTCTTCATAGCACCTTGCCCACTGCCCTACACTGACCAAATAGCCGTCAGTCTCGTAGCACTGACCTCTGCCCCACGGCTCCTGGGGGTGGGGGATGGCTAGGCAGCCCTCTTGGATTCCAGGATGAACTTCCCCACACAGAGGTCCTCAACCTTGGGAGCGCCGTCTAGCTCAGAGTGGCCCTGTCCTGTGTCCTCTCCCCCTCCCGGTGTTGCTGCGCAGGCACCAGCCTGGACGGCACACCCAGGTTCCATCCTGCTGCCACCAGGATGGCAACAGCAAGCCCTTTAAGAGCAACCCAGACTGCCCCGGTGGATTACGGCGCAGGGCACACCCTAGATCCTTCATTAGCCCCAGTGCAGGCACCAGAAACCTTTACAGTAGGGGAAAAAGCACACCAGTCAGAGTCACTCACGTCATCCAGGGCAACTTCTCTTGAGGCAGGATCACAACAGAACGGTGGCTGGGAGCAGGCTTGTGTCCCCTGTGCGGGTACTGAAGGGAGAACAGACTCTGTCTCTTCCTAGGAGGTTCCGCTCTTTGGGTCTCTCTGCCTATGACTGCCCCAGTCCCTTTAGATCCTTGGAGAAAATTCGGAGAGTCCACGAAACTGGGTAGGGATTTATTTTTTAAATTTTACTGTTTCCTAAAATTTAGTTTGTCTTCCCACTCTGAATGGCAGCAGACCCTGTAATTTTGTGGTTGTCCAAAGAAATCATAGACGTCTATACATCGTGTTACAGCTTTTCCTGATATCACAAAAAATATCCTATACATCGATCGTCAGCATCACTGCCGTCTCAGGATAATAGGTCTGTGGGTTTTGTTCCTTAAGCTGTGGAAGAAAAATGCATGCACATCGCTCTATCCCGCCTTCCCAGAATCTGACAACTGTTTTTACAACATAATTGAATCCCTCAGGAATCTTATGATTTTTCTTTTATGTGATTAACAACACTGCTATGAACAGGCATCTATCCACAGCTACACCCGGCTAACAAAAGGGTCGTGGCCCATGAAAAGTTAAGATTCCCAGTTGTAAGCCGTAATTGCCAGCAAACTTCCCCACCTCTATGTCACCTAAAAGTAGAAGGTATATTTTTATAACAGCTACTGAGACCTCCTCCTTCATGCAGCTGCCTTGAACTCCGAGTGCTCCCGGCTTAGATCCGGGCTCATTTCAATTTTTAACATTTTTTGTTTGCTTTGTCAGACAACCGTTCCTTGTGCCGCCGCGGCTGCTGGTTCCTGCTGCCCCCTGGTGGTCACAATGAGGCCCTTTCCCGAGGACGAACTGGAAAGGCTGTTGCAGGTCGTTTGTTCCATGGCTGGTGAGCAAGGACAGGCCATCCACATCGGCCACCCAGATCAGTGTCCTCCCTCCTTTAGGATTCCAACAGTGTTTCTTTTTTTTTTCATAATTTTATTGATAAACAAATAGCAATGAGACAGTTTCAAATCAAATCGCTAGGACAGTTTCAATAACTAACACACTGTATACACTCTTCTTAGTGGTTAATTGCTGTGCAAGATGCGGACTTGAGATCCTATTTACAAACACCATTAGAACATATCATTCTATTCCCAACAGTGTTTCTTGACCTAAGACGTGGCCAGGAATTTACTCTGTTCCCTGAAGCTCCTGCCTGTGACCCCCCAGCCCCTTTAGATCCTTGAAGATGGGGCCCGTGGGTACAGAACAGTGGCTACAGATGCCACGGATATAAAGGACCCACTGACAATCTCTGATAAGCACAAAGCTCGTGTGAACTTCAACCAATCCTGGGTGGAGGAACAGTGTGCGGCAGCAAGACTCTGTTGCAGGAAGAAAGCCCAAAGTGACCTCTACTCTGGTCTGCTTTCCAGTGGTTTGTGTGAGCGGGAGGTTTTGCTCAAAATTTTCATTCAAACTGAAAACCACTGATCCCTACAACATTAACTCAATCCAAGAGCGACTAAACCCATACAAGGGGAAGGGGTGAGGCTCTCAAAGGGGCCCAGGCTGAGGAGAGTTTAGGATTGGCTCTGGGTGAGAGCCAGAGCCCTGTCCTCTGTACCTGAACCTGACTGGCTGTGTTAAAAAAAGGCCCTTGTGTTCCACAAAAAGATGATCTTCACTTGCTCTCTTCCTTGTACAGAGACCTCAGGGCCACGCGGAGAAGGGTTTCTGATTAATAATTTCTCTTTGGTGGGGATAGACCTGCCCCAACACAGCCACCTTCTCTGCCCTCTTCAGCACTTGGAGGGTGGCCAGGCTTAGGGGTGCTGTTAGTGATAAGCAACAGAGGTCTGGGTGATGCGACTCAGCCAGTATCAAGACAAACTCCCAACTGCTGGCTTTGTTAGCAATCTGTGTGATGAAAGAGTCGGGCTACACCTACCCCAGGCTCTTTCCAGTTCTATCACCCAGCCTTGAAATCCCAGGTTCCAGAACCATCCTGGGAAACAGACCAGGAGTTACGGAGCGTGTCAGGTTATAGCCTCATGTCCTGCCCTCTATCTCCTTCTTCTTTACAGATGGTGCTGGCCAGGGAGTTATATTTCCTTTCTCTACTTGCAGAACTGTTGGGAATCAACGAGCTTTCCAAATGTGACTACGGGGACTACGTGGCATGTCAGCCAGGGGACATCCCAGTGTTCTGGCCTTCCCAGCTGACGAGTCTCGAAGCCATCGGCAGCTGCAGTACGTTGGGGCCCATAGGGACCCCTATGCTGGCCTAGGAGAGAGCTGGACAGCCTCAGATTCTTACAGGACACTGATTTAAAAACTAAAACCAGAGAACAAGACACAAACGTGGGTCTAGAGCCTTCTGTGAGTGGCTTTCTAGTTTCTTTTAATTCCAGGGCTGAGTCTTCTCACCACAGCAGCTTGTCTGAAAGTTCAATTTGGTTTGATTTAATATGCTTCTATTTCCTAGAGAATCACAAACCATTGTAACGGAGGAAGCAACCTTTAGCTTGACTTTCTGAGACATCTCAGAGGTTGGTAGGGCCTTGAAAACAACATGCATAGTCAAGAAACACAACTAGCCAAACCATCTCATGTAACACAGTATCCATAGGGGACAAGTTCCTGTACCCCCTTGGGATACATGAGTTTATCGTCTCTTATATGAAGTAGTAATATTGGCGTATAACTTATGTTCATTCCCTTGTATATTTTAAATAATCTCTAAATTATTTATACCAATTACAATCTAAAGTTGTGTAAATAGCAATCATAATGTATTGTTTAGAGGATAAGAAAAAGTGTACATGTCAACAGAGATTTAATTTTTCAAATATTCATGATTCATAATTTGATGGATACAGAGGCATTTACAGCATGATGCAAAGCAATACATTAGTACCTTTTTTTCTTCTTTGCAAAGGACTACAAGGATAATCTCCCTGACTCACAAGAAGATAGGTATGTGTTAGAAACATTACAAGTAGTAACACGTCCAGCTGTCATAGAGGCTGGAAAATTCTGACAGTTCAACCACACCTGCATTGGAAATAATAGAATTTAGCATTACAGTGGTTTAGTCTATCTTGAAGGAAGTCACGAGAGTTTAGCTATCAGAATATCCTCACAATAGGGAAAGAGTCTCTACTAATCTCAGTGAAGTATGCCATATCTATACGAGGGGCCGGGGAGATAGCTGGGGCTGGGGAGATAGCTCAGTGGAATAAGTGCTTGCCTGGCAAGCACAAGGTCCTGAGTTCGATCCCTGGTAACACACACACACACACACACACACACACACACACACACACACACACAAAGATCGACAGGATTCTGCGTGTTCATCTATACAATGTGCATATTTTGAGCACCTACTGTGTGCCGGCCATGAGCCTAGATCCTAGGACTTCAGAGCTGCATAGATAAGATGGAGCCTTCAGGGAGCATGCAGCCTCCCCTGAGTGTGCATGCATGCACCCACATGCACGCTGAAAGTGCCCTTCCGTCAGCCACAGGGGATGGCCTGAAAAACAGCTCTCACTGGTGTTGCCATCCCATCACCCCCCAGCCCCTTAGTGATGACAGTGATAGCATATTTGATCTTCTGTGA
>NW_004524646.1:3239394-3240084 GCF_000260255.1 Octodon degus
CCTCTACCTCTTAATTACTATACTCCTGAATGGCCTCGTGTGGCCTGTAGTCTAGCAGGGACATTGTTCTTAAAGAACAAAACTAGGTTATAAGTGCTAGGAGAGAACAAATAGAAGCGATGTTCACAGAGGGAAGCAAGTCTAACATCTGTTAGGACACAGCAAGATGGCCGCACACATCGCAAGAGCTCAGGAAATGCTTTCTGCTCTCCGTAGCTTCAACTGATGTGACATTCCACAGCTTCTAGTTCTAGCTGTGTCTGCGCCTCACTTATTCTGCCATACTAAACTCATGATTTGAAGAGAAAAAACATTCTCTCGGGGTTTCACAGAGAGCACATTGGTCAAGCAATGGATGCCGTGACTCATCCTCATGGCTGACACTGACAAAGGATCTACAAAGTGTGGTACGGGGCTACAGGATAAATCCTGAGGGGACTTGACTGACCTTATCACATACAAAAGTTACATTTCTTGCTATATAGGTCTTGCTTTATCTTGGTCTTAATCATCCAGGAGAAAAGTATAAAAATGAGGTATATAAAGTAAAGCCATATTAATACGATGAGCTGTAAAAGGCTCAAGTCAATAACTTCTGAGGATAACCCATTAATATTATAGACTGCTAGACTGTGTTGGATTGTTTAGCTGAATTGAAACACCTATAGCATTTAGATGCCAATAGAATAT
>NW_004524646.1:3240612-3244185 GCF_000260255.1 Octodon degus
TGGCTGGCATGTGGTGCTGGGGGATCGAACCGTGGTCCCTGTGCTTTGCCAAGCTTGTTCCAAGTAGGTGCCCCAGACCACTGAGCCATCTCACCAGCCCCGGAGACACCCGTTTAAATGAAACATGACTTAGTCGTGAGCCCACTTGTGCTGACTTGGTGCTAGCACACACTACAGGGATGCTGTTGGCAGAGGTGACATCCGGCCGCCATTGTGCCAATCCCCAGAGGGCAAGATGAGAACACCCTGGGCATGGAGGAGGCGTGCTGGCCTCAGTCCCTCCTGCTGTGTGTTGCAGATGCTCCACGGGCTTTCACCAGCCTGCCGGGTGGCACAGTGACAACCCATCTGAAAGACACAGTCTCCAGCCCAGGGTCTCACCCCTGAAACGGTTCCGGAAGTCCATCTCATTTCCCAGGATCCCTTGCACTACGGCATTGTGTCAGCTTCAGCTGTTCAAAAGATCAGAGAACTAGAGTTGATGGTTGCCAGAGACCCAGGTAAGAAACAAGGCATTTATATCTAATGAGCTGGAGAAAGTTATCATTCTTATAATGTTTAGTGGAAATGGCAAATGAGCTGCTAGGAGTGCAGCTCAAGGGTAGACGTCTTGCTGGGCAGGCACAAAGGTCCTGGGCTCCTGTCCCACAACCACAAAAAGAAAAAGGAAAAACAGCAGGATGTCAACTAAGTCTACAATATGATTTTTTAAAATGCTTATTGAATCCCAGAAAGTCTACAAGTGCATTCACCAAAACACCCCTATTTTTACTTTTAAAACAGAACACAAACTAGTAATAAAAAATTAGAAATGATACATAATTTCATTAAAAATAATATGAACTGGGCAGCATTTGTTATAGTGCATGGTGCTGCTTCAACTTAGTTGTTCAGATCACCAGATATACGCATGCAAAATTGGGAAAAGAGAGAAAAAAAGAGCTATAAGAAATTAAGAAAAGAAGGGCCAGGGGATGGCTCAGTGGAATAAGCGCTTGCCTGGCGAGCACAAGGGCCTGAGTTCAATCCCCGGTTCTGCCCCCAAAAAAAGAAATTAGAAAAGAGAAAGAAGGGAAAGAATGAAAAAAGGACAAAAAAATTAAGCATTAATTGCTCCTTCCCATAGACCAAAAAATCCATACAGTTATCCAAACTCTCCACCATATATGCATAGCTATCTCTCTCCTCCACTTCCTCTCCTGTCTGTCTTGTCATCTCAGTAATTCCTTCCTTTGGGACATGTTCATTCCCTTTTTACAGTATCCACTGTACCTTTCAGATTTTACTCTTTGGGTTCTTACACTAGAGAGAGAATACAATATTTATACATGCAGGTCTGATTTATTTCACTTCAGAGTATGAAGTTGTTTCCATTTACTGATGAAAGCCTCAAATTTATCCTTTTTTATAGCTGAGTAATACTCCATTGTGTAAGAATGCCACATCTTCTTTATCCATTTCTTAATTGATGGGCATTTGGGTTCCTTCCAAGATTTGGCCATGACGAATTGCACTGCAGTAAGCATGGGTGCGCCTGAGTCACTGCGGTGTGGTCCAAAACGCTCCTGGGGTGGCCTCTGGCAGGCGGCACTAGGGGTGATTTTTCTTCCTTCGCTTGCTTGTTCTAAGAGTCAACATTAATACATGAAGAAGTCTGAGGGGCGAGCTAATAAGCTGGGCACATTGCCCAGCACTAACTGGGCAAGAAAAGAGGGAGGGCGGCTCCAAGGTGGGCAGGAGCCACCATCTTTTAAAAATCCGTATATTGGAGGTAGGGGATGAGTCTCACTCACGGTGAGATTGCTTCTCTGGCATGCATGAGGCCCTGGGTTCGATCCCCAGCACTGTCAAAAAAAATTATCTGTGTATTTAACGATCTCCTCATTTTTCCCTTTTATGTCATTTATCTGAGGTTAAGCCTAAAATTGTTTTGTTTCATTTCATTCCATTTTGTTTCATCTGGGAAGCAGCCGTAGGTGTGGAGGGCTCATTACTTCTCCTTGGGCGAATCCCAGTAAGTAGGCCAGTGACAGCCTCGCAGCAGTTTGTAGCCAGCACGTGCATTCTATTTTGCATCGCAGGAAAAGGAGAGCCTTCCTTCACTTTGCAAGCCATTGGCTTCCTGGGCATGCGACAGGGCTCACAGGATCACCGCGGGCCTGCTGGTCCCAGTTAGGAGCAGGTTTGCTCCAAGCTGCTTGAGCACTTCTAACTCGTAGCTGCGTCTACGTTTAGGAGCTCAGCGTCTACCTGAGGCCACCAGCAGAGGGCGCTGTTTCATCCACTGTAGTGCGTGGCACAGTAGTTCCGTGGTGGTAGGTGTCCGGGAGAGCATTAGGGTCGACTTTGCTCATCGGTCTCCTAGCGATTGTACATCCCTCCCAGGGTTATAGCGAGTAATAGCAACAATAGCTGTCATCTAGGAAGATCCACTCTGTCAAACATCCTGCTAGAAGCACTTCCATGTTTCATTCTAAGTTTTCCCAATGGCTGAAATAGCTCTTACTACTTCACTCAACACATAAGAAAACTGAGGCAAACAAGGTTAAGAAACTTCTCCACCCACAAATCTAGTAGACAGCTGGGGCAGCACTTGACCCCAAACAGAGCTGCTTAGTGACTGTTGAGTGAGAACAATGTCTTGTAGAGTACTGGAGTAGACAGCCTGGGGGTCCTCTAGGGGTGACCTCATAGTCAATAACCCACCAGAACAGAACAGCCTTAGAAATGGGTGCTTCTCGCTCCTGGTAACAGGACTGGCATTTGCTAAGCTTCCTGCTAAACCGCTGGGCACAGCTCTTTGCCTGATTTGTTCATTTGTTCTGCAGAAAATATGGCTTCCTTTACATACAAACACGCAGTAAACATGGACCTGCACCCACCACAGACATACCTGGGAGAATGTTCTTGTGGAAGCTATCCATAGTCACTTCCATGGCTGAGCTCCTGGGTGGGTGCTTTACATTTTTTCCACAATATTTTCTTCCTCACAAGTGGTCTTACCCAAGCTGGTGGATCTCCCACAAGGCCCAGAAGCATGCGGGAGAATGAATTACTCTACCACGAGATTAAGCTTCAAAAAGAGAACTGGGAAGTAAATTTACTACCCAAGTCCACGCACCCATTGCTAAATAAGAATGATCTGAGAGGTCAGACGCAACGCACTCGCCTGTCCAGGTTCCTGCAGTCGGGGGGCCAAGGCCGAGGCTCGAGCCGCACGCTCAGGCAGATTCACAGCTGCCTGGAAGCACCAGCTTCATCTACTAAGGGCTCCCGTGAATCCTCAAGAACAAGAAATGGTTTTGTTTCCCACTCTATTAAATAAGGACAAGATTAACGACAGCGTGGTTGTCCTGGGCATTGCTTACCGGGTGTGGTAATGGGACCAGTGAGACATTTTTAAAGAACATTACTTTGCATTTCAGTGCCTGGAGCAGAGAGAGAGAGAGAGAGAGAGAGAGAGAGAGAGAGAGAGAGAGACAGGCAGGCACATATATATATGCACTTATTATAAAAATCATAAATGTACATACAGCTTCCAGTTGATGAAATTCTTTGTCCCTTCTCTCCACT
>NW_004524646.1:3245229-3258077 GCF_000260255.1 Octodon degus
GAGGCCAGGTCTCCACAGCCTCCCACTCCTGGACCATCCCATTCTCCATCTAGGAAAGCCAAGGCTCAGAGAGGTCGAGGGATGCGGCCGAGGACACATAACCATGATATGCCGAAACCTCGCTGGAATTAAGCTTCCAGATTGTAAATCCAGGCTGCTTCTGCTTAATAGGGTCCCACATCCTTCACGCTCAGCTGCAAGGCGATGCCTCTTCATGAGCCTGTGCCCACCTCTGATTTCAGCCGCAGCCACAGCTCCTAAGTCATGCTGTGCCTCCACGAAGCACTGTTTGCTGAGTGGGGACAGAAGCATGATGGCTTGTGACAAAGGTCTGGGCCCAGCTTGGCAGCCTCTGATAAGCATTCCTAGCACATGCTGCTGCTGCCCAGTGTGTCCCCTGGCCTAGCTTGCGCTGGGTCTGCAGCTGCAATGGGTGGCTCCCGTCTGGACAGCATCCCACCCAGGCTTGGTCTCTGTTCCTGGTGTGTACGTGGGGCAGGGGTCGGGGGTGTGGACCACAGCCTCTGTCCCCAGGGTCTTCTCTTCCACTACAGGCACAGTCTGGGAAGAGGATCACTACCCCAATGGGCAGCCTTCCCCAGGAGGAGGCAGAAACCTGTGGGAGAATGCCCAGTCCCCCTGC
Source organism: Octodon degus (assembly GCF_000260255.1). Taxonomy (NCBI): domain Eukaryota; kingdom Metazoa; phylum Chordata; class Mammalia; order Rodentia; family Octodontidae; genus Octodon; species Octodon degus. The sequence goes on from NW_004524646.1 coordinate 3,245,873, forward strand.
CCCCTGCTAGGACAATTCTGAGGTGTGTCTCCCATAGTTTCTTAGGGGATCTCAAATGAAACCGAGTCCTGTTTGCCTTGAGAGTTCACTCATTCACTCACAATGCTTCAGTGGCCTTTTATTGGTGGGGGGGAATTGAACTCAGGACCTTGCGCTTTCCGGGCAGGTGCTGTTCCACTTAGCTATCTCCCAGCCTTAGTGGCCTTTCTTTCCCTTTCCTGTCTTCTTCTCTTGGGATCACAACCCACTGAAATATTTGTACTGCATCCTCTTCCTAGGTCTCCTGTCGGGGACTCCCCCTTGTGCCTTGTCCCTGAATCCTATGTATTCCTGTATTAGTTAACATTTATCAAATTTCCTTGACAAATACACCCAAGATGCATTGCTCAAGTAAAGCAAAGCCTATACTCCTCAGGGCCCAACCCAGGGCAGGTCACCAGGCAGCATCCTGGGCCAACAGGAAGGGGTTGGGCTCCACTAGCCCAGGGACCCTTGGCTCTGCCCTCATACCAGCTGACTCCCAGGGGGCTCTGGGTACCAGTTTTCCAATCCCGAGAGAAGAGGAAGAGCTTGGAGAAATGTTCTAGAAGTGTAGGATGAGGTCAGAGGTGACACCGGCACTTCCGCTCCTGTTTGCCTGCAACCCTTCACTACTGAGGTGGGAGAACAAGAGAGCATTCTGGTGAACAGTTCCCAGTCCCTGCCGAATTCCTCCAACCCACTTCTTGGAGAAACAAAGCAAACCATAAAAAAAAACCCAAACCACTCCACAGAAGTTTCTACTTTAAACACACTTACTGTATTTTACTCTTCATTTTGTTTTGTAATTTTAGGCAACCGAGGGATTGGGTCTCTGTTTTGCAAAGATGAACTGTTGAAGGCCTCTCTGTCGCTGTCCCATGCCCGCTCTGTGCTGGTTACCACCGGGTTGCCCACACATTTCACTCATGACCCTCCCAAAATAGACAGATGGTCCCCCAGAAGCCATTGCTCTGGCCACCTTCCTGCAGGCCCTGGGGAAGGAGGTCTCCCTGGTGGTTGACCAGAGAGCCTTGACCTTGCACAGGAAGCTTTTGAGGATGCTGTGGAGCAAGGTGAGCCAAGACACAGGCTCGGTCTGTTCCCCCAAATGGGCCTCTGTGACAGGGAGTGGAGGGAGTCAGTGTGTTCTGGTTCTGTCACCCAGGCCCTGGGCTGTGCCCTGGATAGGACGTGTTCTCCTAAGAGCTCAGAAAAGCTTTGTTGTAAGCAGCATTGTTCCCATTTTATAGAGAAAAAGACTGAGGTTCTGAGAGGGCTGGGTGATTTGCCTGGGCAAGAACAGTGGCCTCGAATTGGACCTTGCGTCTCCCAAGCTGCAAAGCACCAGCTGCCCTCCCTGTGGGATGAGGAGGGTGGCCAGGCCGCCGGAGATGGGGATGGGTAAGAGAGAGAGTCCAGTCAGGTCCAGATGGGGAGGGATGTGGTGGCACATGGCTGGGGGAGTCTTGGGGTTCCTATAGCGCCCTCAGTGGACGACATTGCCTTGAGCTGCTCCTCTCCTCTCCTCCACACTGTGGGAAGGGCTGCTGAGGCGCAAGCTGGAGCCTGGTGGATCTTCCTGCTCCCCACCACCTGTCTCTCTGGGTCCCTCCGAGAGCATCCTTCAAAGAAGTGTTTGTCCCTCTGGCATTTCAAAAGGGCTTCGACCACAGTACGGCTAACCTGAAAGCTCTCACTTGAAACTTCAGAACTGCTGTGCCTGTGTGTGACTCCCGCTTATGCCACAGATATGGGCCGGGTGCCTACTGTGTTTCAGGCTCTTGAGATTCATCTTTGAGCAAAACTGACAGTCCTGCCCTCACAGAGCACAGGTTCTATAGTGTGACAGTAACAAGCTACGTAAGAAGTATGCTGTGCATTAGGAAGTGACAGTGGTAGGGGAGAGATGGAGCAGGAGGAAGGTGATGGAGACGCAGGGGCCAGGCAGGCACGGGCTGCTAATGTAGACAGGGGAATGAGGGGACACCTTGGAAAGAGGGTGATAGCTGAGCCCAGGCTTGAAGTTGATGGCAGGGGTGCCAGGCCATGCCAACGATCCAGAGAGAGGCCCTTTAGTGAGGAGCCCAGCAGGCCCAGGAAGGGCACAGGCCAGCTCACTAGCCTGGAGGAAATGAAGCAAAGAGAAGCAGACAGGTGACATGAGAAGTAACTGGGGCCAGATAGGGAGGGCCTGAAGACTCTGTAGGCACCAGGACTTTTAGTGGGGGTGAGACAGGGAGCCCAGGAGCCCCCAGAGCAAAGGAAGACCATGCTGTGCCTCAGCTATGGAAATAGGTATCCCATGAACCTCTGCGCTAAGTTCACAGGGACTCCATCATGTTATGCAGGCCAAAACCTTAGTACAATCCCTGATTCTTCCTTCTTCACCCCCACACCCGGCCCACTGGAAGTCATGCTGGCCCCGTCTGCGCAGCACATACAGAACTCATCTACTTCTTCTCAACTCCACACGACCTGTGCCACTCCTATGTTCTCTGCACCTGGCACCAGAGCTGAGCCCGGAGTGCAGGTGCTCTCTTAAAAGCTGGCAGGGAACAGGAAAAGCAAGGTGGAAGCAGAGGAAGCTAAGAGGAGGAAATTGTGCATTCAAGGCCACTGCCGCAGGGATTGAGGTTCGGCTCCACCCAGGCCTGTGTCTCACCAAAAGATGGGCGGCCAGGCACACGAGGCTCATGGGTGCAGCAGGCTGCAGGTATAAGTCCAGAGTCTGGGTGTGGCGTTTGGACAGTGCTGGTGGGACAATGATGCGGATGCACAGGAGACAATGCGGCAGCTGCTCAAAGAATCAAAACTGAAACTACCTCTTGCTGCAGACGTCCCATTTGCTCAGTATTCACTCCCCCAAGAAGTTAAAGCAGGCTCTCAGGAGCTACACATCTTCCCACACGGGTCACAGTAGCACGGGTCACAGTAGCTAAAGTCACGTGGCCTCAGGCAGCCGGACGGGTATGTGACACACGCCACAGCGCGGATGAACGTTGAGGATGTCATGTTAGGAAACTAAGCCAGTCACAAAGAACTGATGTCGTATGACCACTCGTATACGAGACACCTAGAGTAGTCACATTTACAGAAGCAGAAGGCAGAATAAGGTTGCTGGGGGTTTGGCTGAAGGAAATGGGGAGTTGGTGTTTAATGGGGATGGAATTTCTGGGGAGATGAAGTTCAGGAGGCGGAGGGTGGCGATAATTGTACAACAGTGTGAGTATACTTCCTGCCACGGAGCTGTGCACTGAAAAGTGAAGATGGGCAGTTTTATGTTAAATGTATTTTGCCATCATTAAGAACTTTTGGGCTGGCCAAATAGCTCAGCGGATTAAAGCGCCTGCAAGCAGGAACAGGGGTTGGGGGTTCGATCTCCGGGCCTGTGCCCGGGGTGTGCTGAGATAACAAAATTGAGACTGGGCATTGTGGCGTACACCTGTAATCCCAGCTCTTGGGAGGCTGTAAACAGGTGGATTGCTACGATTCCGATTTGGTAGTGAGACCCTGAATACCTTGTAGAGGAAGACGAAGACAAAGATGAAGACAAAGATGAACTTTTACAAAGTGCAGCCTTGCCCACGTCACAGTCGACCCATCTGGAAAGGCAGCAGGAGATAGGAACTGCTCTTAGGAGTGCTCCCTGGTGGGGGAGCTGCTCTTAGGAGCGCCCCCTGATGGGAAGGATGCACAGAGGGCTGCTGGCGACTGCCTGCCCCTCCCATGAAGACGCCAAGGACATCACTGGGGAAATGAGTGGAGATGGAGCAAACGACTCAGGGTGCAATCCTGGGTCAAGAGGACCAGGAGAATGTGGGAGCAGCCTGGGAGTGGCAGCAACGGAGGGGCTGTGTTGTTGAAGACAGAGAAAGCCTTCTAGGAGGAAGGGACAGCCAGCAATGTCAAACACTGCACGCAAGCTGACGCTGTCCCCATCTGACTACTGCTCTGCTAGCTATTTTTAGATACCCCTTTCCCGAGGTCACCATGCCCTCCAAGCTGAATGGAGAGCCCAGCTCCAGGGCCTCCACGGAGGGCTAAGTCTCACCCACATCCTCCCTTGGATGGGAGAGTAGCTCAATTGGATTTGGGCAGAGCTTACTACATTTGGATTGAAAAAAGTAAAAGCCACTTGGCCTTTTAATGAAGATGAGTTCAGCCCTTTAGATAAATGAGGCCTAGATGTTTTCGAGAAGGCAAGGTCAGGCCAGGGAGATAGCTCAGTAGAATAGGCACTTGCCTGGCAAGCGAAAGGTCCTGAGTTCAATCCTTGGTATCAAAAAAAGAAAAAAGAAAAGGCAAGGTCATTTCCTCCCTACCTTGAGCATAAACCCACCAATATCTTTCTCTGAAGCACAGAATCAGGCCCTCCTGAAGCCCTCCTGTTCAAGGGTCTCACGTGTCCTTTGTCATCCGAGTGCCCCCTCTAGATGCGTCATGTTCTCTCTGCCGTCTGCTCTACGATCCCTCTTCTGACTAGTGTCCTATGTCTCTGACCAGCTCCAAGGAAATGAGAGAGTGCAGCCTGTCTCGGGCACCTACTTTGCACTGTCTTGCAGCCATGGAGTGACAAGTGTCACACAGCACTGCGACAGCAGCCCTGGAGCCCCATTACTTGGCAGAGGGGGAGACCAAGGTCAGGGTTGTCAGAGTTTATGTGGTTTGCCCAAGGTCGGGTGGCCTAGAACTGACAGGAGACCCCCATCCAGGGTAAGTTCACCCCCGCTTTCTGGATTCCCAGGGGGCCCCTCTCAGCACAGGGCGGGGCTGGGCCTTTCAGTCTGTCGTGACCCCACCCCAAGTTCCCTGGCTTCTCACTCATCGCTGCACAGCGGAATGTGTTCAGGGAGCGCCCCTCTGCTGGTCTTCCCCCCAAGATGTAGGCGTGCCGGTGGAGAGGAGGGAAGAAGCCTCAGTGAGGAAGGAACCTTTGGTGTCTCTGACAGACTCTTGGCCTCACTGTGCCCCCCAACAGCCCTGGCAGCGACACTTAAGAGCTGGGCAGGGAGCAGTAGCTTAGTGGAGAAAGGGGCCGCTGCTCTGAAGCTTCATTTAGAATATGGCGCAGACATAACAATTACATGTGAGTTTATTTGGCTTGGCTTCCTGGAAGGGTGTGAAGAGCCAACGATGGAGACTTTGGAGGTGGCTGACCCTCTCCCAAGGCTACCTTCCAGCACCTCTTCAGGGCCACACAGCAGACGGAGCCCCTGAAGAATCAGTACGACCCAGGTGTTGCACCTATCATACCTTGCTGCCACCAGCTTGGCCTAAGGACTCCATCCTGGGCCAGTGAATGAGCCAGGGTCCTACCCCAGCTACCTGGGAGATTGACTAGTTAAGGAAAACTAAATTTTGTTTTATTTGGGGGATTCTGGGTATTTCCATATACTCTACAATACTAGGCATTATTTTTATTAGAAGAGGTGCCATTTTAAGCCAGTAAATATATGAAGGAATGTTCAATGCTACTGGCCATTAGGGCAACGCAAAGGAAAAAACATCACTGAGATTCCCTCTTACTCCAGGAGCAGCCATCGTCAAGAAATCAAATAATAACAAATGCTGGCAAGGCTGCTGGGGAAAAGGGACCCTTCTACGTTATTGTGGGAATGTAAACTCGTACAGATTTGCTCTACAGACCAGGATGGCGATCCCTCAAAAATAAAAGTAGAAATTCCATTTGACTCAGTTATTCCCCTTCTAGGTGTTGTCCTAGAGTTAAAGACATCCTATTACGGTGGCACATAGGTGCCCGTGTTTATAGCAATGCAGTTCGTAACAGCTAAATTTTGGAAGCAAGCTAAGTGGGTCCTGGGGGACGCAAAGCCCAGCACCCCTCCAGAGCACCTGCAGCTGCCTTCTTCTGGGCCTCAGGGCGGGCTCCCCCTGTGAGTGAAGTAGCACCGGGTCCTTGGCAGCTCCTGCTCTAAGGGCCTCTCCAGCAGCGCTGAGGTTGGCGAGCGCACAAGGGGGCCCACAGCGCTTCTTCCTGCTCTTCTGTTCTCAGTGGCTGCTGGTTGGGCTCTGGCAGGGAGACCTGGGCATGCATTCTTTTTTTTTTGTGTGTGTGTGTGTGTGTGTGTGTGTGTGGTACCAGGGATTGAACTCAGTACCTTGCGCTTGCCAGGCAGGCATTTATTCTACTGAGCTATCTCCCCAGGCCTGCATTCTAAGAACTACTTGGCGACACCACCTCAAGGCACAAGTGATGTTCTCATTTTAGCACAGCCATAGTACAAGGACCGCCATGGAGATTTCATTTCTTAAAAATTACCAGACAGCTGGGGAGATAACTCAGTAGAATAAGAGCTTGTCTGGCAAGCATAGGGTTCTGAGTTCAATCCTCGGTACCACAATAAAAAAGAAAAAAAAATCAGTCAAAAGTTACCAGACAAAGCATTCACAGTTAAGATTTTTTAAATTGACATGAAAAATACATAACCTAAAATGTATTGCCATTTTAAGCTCTTCTTCTTTGGGTACTGGACATTGAACCCAGGGCTTTGAGCGTACCAAGTACACAGTACTCTACAACTGAGCTACACTCTAGCCCCATTTTCAACCACTTTTAAGTGTACAATTCAGTGATATTAAATACATTTATATCCAGGCTTCCTGGTACATTTCTATAATACCAGCACTTGGGAGGCTGAGGCAGGAGCATCGTCATGAACTCAAGGCCAGTCTAGGCTACAAAAGTGAGTTCAAGCCTGGACAGAACTGCGTAGTGAAACCTTGTCTCAAAAAAGATGTAAATTGGGAGCTAGGGAGATGGCTCAGTAGAATAAGCACTTGCCTGGCAAGCGCAAGTATCTGAGTTCAGTCCCCGGTTCTGCCAAAAAAAAAAAAAAAAAGATGTAAATAAATTCATAGTGCTTTGTAATCACCACCACCCAGCTCCAGAATTTTTGTCATCTTCTCAAACTAAAACTTTGACCACATTAGACAGCAGTAGCCCCATCCTCACTCCTCCTAGCCCTAAGCAACTACCACTCCACCTCCTGTCTCTCTGATTTTGACTCCCCTAGGTACCTCACATGAGTAGAGTCATGCAGGGTTGTCGTCTGGTGACACACTATGTGTCTTAGCATAATGTGTTAGGATCATCCCATGGTGTGGCATGTATCAGAATTCCCTTTCAAGACTGTACAATCTTCCGGTGTATATTTATCTATCCATTCATCATTGGACAGACACACAGACTGCCTGTGGTAAATAACGTTGTCAGGAACATGAACGTGCAAATATGTCTTTAAGTTCCTGATTTCAATTCTTTTGGGTATATACCCAGAAATGGAATTGCTGGACCATATATAAAGTTATCTAATTTAAATTTTTTGAGGACCATACTGTTTTCCATAGTAGGTTAAGATTCTGAAGAATGCCATCATTAAAGGATTTAAAGACATACAGAAGCATGTGTCACATGTTCTTAAATTGGATAATCAATAATAATCCCAATATCAGTCACAGTGGACACTTACTGAATGCTAAGTAGGTGGTGGCTCTGGGATGGGCACCTCTTGTGTGTGCTGTACAACATCTATGCCATTGCCGTGGCCCTGCAAATGCAGAAAAGGAAGCTGGGAAGGTTAGGCAAAGGGCCGGTGAGATAGCTCAGTGGACTAAGTGCCTGCGTGGCAAGCGCAGGGACAGGGTTTCATCCTTGTCACCACACACCACAGTCCACACTGATCCCACACCAGGCTCATGAAGCCAGGCACCGAGACTGGGCGTGGTGATGCCCGGCTCTAACCCCAGATCTGGGGAGGCTGAGAACAAAAGCATCACTACAGTGAGACCCTGCACCAAATACATTAAAAATTAAAAAGAAAAAAAAAGTTAGGCAACTGCCGAGACTAGGGCAGGATGCCCTCCGGCAGAAGGGACCAGGATAACAGAATGTCACAAGCGTATTCTGGCCACTACACTATCTGTGGCCCTTATTTCTCTCTCTTTCTTCCTGAAGTTCATTCTGTGTCCAGCTCATTCATCTTCTGTTTCAAATCCTTTTCCGTCATGTCTACAAAGCAGAGGGCGGGCTGGGGAGATAGCTCAGTAGAATAAGCACTTGCCTGGAATGTGCAAGGTCCCGAGTTCAATCCCTGGTACCACAAAAAAAAAAAAAAAAGCAGAGGGCAGCAGTGGGCCAATAGCAGCCAAGCCTCCTGGAGTCTGGGGCTGCCCACTGCTGGATGGGGGGCACCTGACGGTCACCAGCAATCCCCTGCCCTTCCCCCATGCCAGCCACCCTGACCACTGGCCTTCTGCTCTCTGCGGCCTCAGACCCTAGCAAAGATGTTGCTAAAGGGCTGGGGAGATGGCTCAGTGGTCTAAAGCACCTACTTGAAACAAGCTTGGCAAAGCACAGGGACCGCGGTTCGATCCCCAGCGCCGCATGCCAGCCAGCCCCGCCCCCTGGTGGGCTGAGCTGGCCACACACACACACAATAAATAAATGTAATAAATAAAAATAAATAAATATTTTTTAAAAAAAAGATGTTGCTAAAGACCTAGTGCTGTGTCTTAATGGTCACACCTCCCAAGGAAGGCCTGGGACAGAGCAGGTGTTCTTCAAGTTGCCAGGGATAAAGGGGTCCAAGGAAGAGCCGAGGGTCCTTCACACAGTCATGAAGGGGAAGCCATAAGGATCTACTGCCCTTGCGTTTCCTGGCAGATTTGACCACCTGGTAGCCGTAGAGCGTGCCAGAAGGGCTGCCGATGGCAATTACTGCAACGCCAGGAAGAGGAACACAAAGCACTTAGTGGATCCCATCGACGAGCTTTTCCTCGCAGCACAGAAGATTCCTGGAATCTCATCAGCGGGTAAGTGGGAGTCTCGGCGACCTGCACTCGAACGTGCCAGCACTAAATGTCCTCCTATTAACTGTAAGAGAGGGCAGGAGAGCGTTGCATGGGGGCTATTACTTTCCAGGCCAAAGACGTTCTTTATTAGTCTGTCTAGACACTAATGACACAGCCATTTAGAAATGTGACATTCCCACAGAGAGGAAAGTGACACTTCCTAGTTGCTAGAACCTAAAGGAGTAAGACCAATGAAAAAACAGTAACAACAATAAAATTGAGATGCTGCATATTGTTTTCGTCATATAGGATGAAATTTGTTTCATATTATTTTATGAGACATCTATTTATTATTTATTTATTTATTTATTTGGTACAGGGTCTCACTATGCAGTTCAGACTTATAGCGATTCTCCTCTCTTAGCCTCCCTAGCATATGCCACGACACTTGGTTTCAGTGGCTGGTATGGTGTGCCCAAGTTTCCAGGGCTGGCATGGCCTATGGTACTGGGAATCAAACCCAGGTCCTTGTGCTTGCCAGGCAGGCGCTTAGACCACCGAGCTATCTCCCCTGCTCAACATCCTAATTTTTAAATATCGAATGCATGATTTCTATAGGATTATTGTTAGCAATATAATAATGTGATAGTGTTTATGCAAAACTTTATGGTTTTGAGACAGATCTTGTGTTGTTTACATCTTTTAAAAATCCTGTGAGCACCCAGGCATGGTGGTACACACCTGTGTTCCCAGCTACTTGGGAGGCTGAGGCAGGAGGCTTGCAAGTTTGTGACCAGCCTGGGCAACTTAGAAAGACCTAAGATGTTTGAAATGCAGTGAGATAGTGAGGTTAAGCTTGATAGCCTAAATCGTTTGATAATAACAATAAGCTTGTCTTCTGGATGGTTAACAACCTAAGTTTGCAGACCAAAATTAGAGAAAAAGGAGGGCTACAAGGAAAGCCAACATTTTGGCCCTAGCCTTCTAAGGTCAATTAAGACTCAGGACATATGAGAACTTGTACTGTAACGTCATGTACCTCGGTAGTGTCCCAAATTTTCTGATCAAGAAGATTATGGGGCCAAAGAGGAAAGTGATCGATGACGTAGAGTGGTCCTAAGGAGAGTCACATGGGGAGAAGACACTCTCTCAGGCTTTCACAGAGAGCACATTGGCCAAGCATTGGCCGTGACTCATCCACATGGCTGACACTGACAAAGGTTCTACAATCTGAGGTACAGAATCTCAGAATAAATCCTGAGGGCATTTCACTGACCTTCTCAGACAAAAAAGCTACAACTCTTGTTGCACAGGTCCTGCTTTACCTTGGTCTTAACCATCCAGTAGAAAAGTATGAAGACAAAATATAGAAAGTAAAGCCATGTTGTTATGTTGAGCTGTAGGGGACTCAGGTCAATAATTTCTGACATTGCCAGTTAAACAGAAGACCCAATGCTATTATGGGCTACTGGACTCTTTTAGAATATTTTGCTGAGTTTACACACCTATAATATTCAATAACGGAACTTAGAAAAGATGGGGTATACCGATGAATGTCCATTTTGTATCTGTGCATTCAAAGTGGTTAGGATAGATATATAGTTGCATTCTCTTAATGAATAGAATGATTTGTTCTAATGGTGTTTGTAAATAGGATCACAAGTCCACATCTTGTACAGCAATTAACCACTAAGAAGAATATATGCAGTGTATTATTTGTTGAAACTGTACTTCCGATTTGATTTGAAACTGTCTCATTGCTATATGTTTATCAATAAAACTTTGAAAAGAAAAAAAAATAAAATAAAAAATAAATAAATAAATAAATAAAAAAGAAAGAAAGAAAGAAAGACCTGCTCTCAAAATTGAAAAATTAAAAGGCAGGGATGTAGCTTAGTGCCAAAGTCCTGGGTCCAACCCTCTGTAGCATAAAAAGACAAAAAGCTGGGAAGGGGGCGGGTGTAGAAAAGCAGTCCAAAGAAATGTCCTCCACGGAGACAGGTCTCAGGCTAGGGGCACTAAGGCCTGTCTGTCCTCTGCCCCTTCCTCTCCACCCAAACACTCAGGAGTGCTTCCCAGACACATTAGTCCTCTTTGGCTTTGAGGTTTTGAGGAGCCAGTCATTAGAAAGTTTCTTCAAAGCGCTGGGGCTTTCCCAGAACAGGCTGTGGGTGTGGCACTCACAGCAGGGCTGGCAGGGCTGACGCTGAGCTTCCTGTCACTCAGTGCCAGGCAAGGAGATGACCCAAGGCCTTTAGAGAGATCCCCAGGGTGGAGAATCTCAGAGTCCAGAGGGACTATCAGCAATCAGGACTGGAAGGAGCTGCAGAAGCCCCCCGCCCCAGCACCCACTGAACCAGCTCCACCTCCGCTGCCCCACCCCAAGACACTGAGGAGCCAGGTGGAGACAGCTGGTCACTGCTGCAGGCTACCCGTAGCAGGCCCAAGAACACTTCCATGTAGTGTTATTTTCTGTCATTCAGTGGGTTGGCATCAGTCTCGAAAACCGTTCTGAGAAAATTGACCAGGGTGTGAAAGGCAGGTGTTAGGTCACTCATAGGTGTCCCATTCTCTTGGCTGAGTCTGGTCTCCGATGTTGGAGCTGGGTCTGCCCTGGTTCCCCACGCCACCATCCCACATACAAGCAAGCCCACACACAGTGTGTTAGGGTGTAGCCCAAGAATGACACTCAAAACTTTCAGCTGCTCGGAGGCAGAGTTTCCTGACTGGATCACAGGGGCCCTGTGGCAGACTGCGCTGATAGGAGGCAAGACCTGGTCTCTGGGCCATGGCCTGCAAGCGTTTTCTCTTGTCCCTAGCTCCTGCCTTCTCTCTCAGCTTCCTGGCTGCCTGGACGTGAGCAGCCTTCCTCTACCAGGCCTTTCTTCCAAGCCACTTCTGCCCCGGTGCCAGCTGGCCGTGCATAAACTGAGACCTCTGAAACCAAAAACCAAAATAAGCCTCTCCTCCTTGAAGTTGTGGGTGTCAGTTATGGTGTCTCAGCAGGAAGGTGATCAAGACTCAGTGATACACCTGTTCTATAAGATCAAGAGGTCCAGTCTTCTGTCCGTGAGGTACTGGGACACGTACCTTGCATAAAAGGTTATTGATATGGCTCTCACTCCATTGCCTAGGCAGGTCCCAAACTCCTGGGCTCAAATAGTCCTGCCTCAGCCTCCCCAGTATCTGGGGTTGGAACTATAGATATACACACTGTGCCCATGTGCTCCAACCTGGGCTAGAAAGCAGCTTGTAGGTTTAAAATACCTCGAAGGTGACCTTCTCAGACCCAAAAGCTACAACTCTTGTTGCACAGGTCCTGCTTTACCTTGGTCTTAACCATCCAGTAGAAAAGTATGAAGACGAAATATAG
>NW_004524646.1:3258828-3281341 GCF_000260255.1 Octodon degus
GTCCGCATCTTGTACAGCAATTAACCACTAAGAAGAATATATGCAGTGTGTTAGTTATTGAAACTGTCCTAGCGATTTGATTTGAAACTGTCTCATTGCTATCTATTTATCAATAAAATTATGAAAAAAAATACCTCGCAGGGTACAGGCCACAGGATATATAGTGCTAGGCTTGTACCTGGAACCTCGCACGTGCTAGGTGAACGCACGGCCACTGAACCATGCGCCTGCCCTTTTGGGACAAGGGCTTGCTAAATTACCCAGGCTGGCTTTTTAAAATCTTGACCCTGCATGGGTGGAAATGCTCACGGGTTGTTTCCAGCCAACCCTGCTCTCCTGAAACCGTCCACTTCAGCAGGAATGAAAGGGTTGCTAATATTTCGGTGCTCCAGCGCTCATTTATTATTCTCACGAACAGATCTCTGGTGCTGCGGATCAGCGAGCCTCTGGGCTGTGTCTCTTTCAGTGCTAACCAGCCAGCCCTGGAGAGCGATTCCTGGTCAGGACCTCAGAGGTCAGCCAGCCCTGCCCACTGCCATGCAGAAGCAGTGCAGATGGGCCCTTCACGTCCTTGCGCACAAGCCTCCCGGCAGGTGGCACACCCCTACCAGTGGAACGCTGTCCCGGCACGCTGAGGTAGAACAAGGAAGACGGAGAAAACAAAGGAAAAGCGTACTTCAGCTTGTACTTTCAAGAAGACTGCAGCTTCGGGACACAACAGAAGCGACTAAGGGTTATAACGCTTTTCTCCCTTCCAGGAAACTCACTCCCAAAGTTCCTAACAGCCTTAAAGATAGATCAGCCTGTAAGCTGGGCCTATGCTTTGCGCCCATAGCTCCGTAAATCCTACACCTCGATCCTCAAAGAAGCAGCGCTGCTTAATGGGCAGCACATCCCTAAGCTTCGAACACATCCAAATGGTTGTGCTCTAACCTAGCCACCAAGGAGGGGCTGACACAGGGACACACCTAGATCAGTCGTGTAGAGGACACCCCCAAGACCATATAAATAAAAAACCCCAACCCCAGGGCCAGAGAGATAGCTCAGTGGACTAAAGTGCCTGCTTAGGCAAGCACAGGGATGGGGGTTTGATCCCCGGCACCACATGCCTCACCAGCCCCATCCCCGAGGCATGATTGAGACTGGGTGTGGGGCCACGCTCCTGTAATCCCAGCACTTGGGAGGCCGAAAACAGGAGGATCACTACGAGTCCCATCTGCGTAGTGAGATCCTGTAGGCCTTGTACTAAATATATAAAACTAAATAAAATAAAAATTTTCAAAAGGAGAGAACACAGTGGCAAGGAGGTTAATGATGGCAATCTTCTTTATCCTCTACTCTTGTGGAGGAACACTTGAGCAGCTCTCCTTGAAAGAAGAGCAACTGTCTCCATTTTGACTGAGCCTAACCCTACTTCCTCATATTGTTCTTCACAGAGCTGGCTAGGACTTCCGTTTATCCTTCAATCGGCCTTAAGCAATGTACATTGGTCTAGCTGAGGTGCAGGTGATAGTCTTTGAAGGTGGCCTGCATGTTTCCCTGGTAACCTATACCTGCTGCTCTTTAATGTGAGCCGGGTGAGACAGGACGGTAGAGCTAATGCTCTGCGCCACCAGCTGGGATCAAGCCTTGAGATAGAGGCCATGACTTCCTGGGGCTTGAAAGGCTACATCAGAGCTGAAGCACCAGACTAAGCAAAACATTAGATACTATATAATGCAGATCACTCTCTCTGCATATCAGCAGAAGTAAGTTTAGGTGACCCACCTAGCTCAGCTCACAGTCCTCACCTACTTCCCACAATTCTCAGTCAATCCTTCGCAACCCATTCCTCCACTGAATAAAACTGGGTGAGGTCCTGGGTCAGCTTCTTTGTTCCAAAAAGCCATCTTCATGGCCCCTTGGCTTGACTTAGGGCCCCTTGGCTCCCCAATAATTATAAATATGTTTTAGGGTCTTTACTTTCACTGTGGATTGCACTGGGAGTGGTAGATTGGAATTCACTTGGTGAGATTCCAATAATGTATCTTTGGGATTACAAATATTAACATCTTAGACCAAGAGGAGAACCAGGAAGGGACTCCTACACACTCTGACATCAGATCTAGGCCATCCTATAAAAAACCTGCTTGATTTTACTCCTGTGGAAGTGAACACAGCATTTGCTGATTAGTCCCAGGTGCAGGGTTTGTACACATGCGCACTGGATTTCCATGACTGACAGGTCACACTCACTCAACCAGTTGGCCATACCCTAATCGCCTGCCTCAGTCTGAGACAACTATAACAAAGCATGAGTGCCAGCCCAAGGGGATGTCACCTTGCCCTCATCTTCTGTGTGCCTGGAACCATCAGCAGAGGGCACGTTGTCTCCTGTGACAGTGAAAGGTAACCCAACAGGGGACCTGCCCCGTTCTGGTGAAGTCCAAACTTGGACTCATTTTGAGCTAGAGAAATTTCAAGAAGTGGTGGAGAGGAAGCAACATCTCCTGGTTTTTTGTGTATATTCAGAGCTAATCTCTAAGCTGACCAGAGGGCACAAAACACTTGCAGAGCACCCACCCTGCCCCACAACCACCCTCAACCTGGTGGCCTGACTCAGTATCCCTTCCCTGCAGGAGTCGGTGAAGGAGGCAGGGAGCTTGGGATGGGCAAAGTGAAGGAAGCCATGAAAAGACACATAAGAAATGGGGATGCCATTGCCTGTGATGTGGGGGCCGACTTTGCCATCATCACTGGTGAGTACCTGGGTGGCTACCCAGTGGGACCCTGTCACCCAGGATGGGGAACCTGGAGTAGAGTCTGAGCACTCTAGAGCATGTATGAAACAGGATCCAGAGGGCACCGGGGCACAAACACGGTTCTAAGCCTCTGACCACTCACTCATTTGATCATTCAACAAGCATTTATTGTGTGCCAGTCACTGTTCTGGGCACTGGAGTTGTAGCAGAGACAACTGCTCCACAGATCTTCCGCTCTACCCTCAGGAGATAATGAGCTCTGGCAAATATAGACACAGAGTGTGCTGTGATAAGACCCAGGACAAGGAGGTAAAGGAGAGTGACAGGCGGTCCATCAGGATCAGCAGTCAAAAGTCCTCTCTCCACTTTCACCTGTACCTAAGGCATAGTGGATGGGCACTCCACGCAATGTTCAGAGACGCAGGAGGACCCATACTGCTCTTCCTAAGAGCCTCTGCCTCAGGCTTCCCTGCTGCCCTTCCCCAGGAAGACCAGTCTTTCCTGTCTCCAGGTCCTTCAAGACCTGCCCCTTCTTCCCCCTCACCACAAGTTTCAGGAACGTGGAGACACCTGACATAGGATCTCTCCCTCCACAAGCTCAAAATCAGTGTGGATGACAGCTAAGCATCCTGGGAAACCATGGCCAGGGTAGCAAGACCTGAGCCACAGTTGAGGAATTGCTGGAGGATCTGTGCAGATGAACCTTGGAGCTAAAAAACGCCAGCGCATGCGGGATGGGAGCTCCGACGCTCTCGGGAGGTTTACCCCTGAGACATCAACCATGCTCTCGCAGTGGTATCAGAAGACAACCCCCCTTGATTCCCTCGGGGGAGAGGAAAAGGAACTATTCTGAAATACACAATGACGTTCTGTTCTTAACATCTGACCTCCAAAGACACTGTCTTACCACAACCTGCTGGGTTTTCATCAGAACAAACCTGCCTGAGAGGAGGACAGTGCGCAACGCCAGCCTCTGTGGTTTCTCTGCTCCGACCAAGGGCAATGCTGAGAAGCGCTGGGAAAAGTCACAGCACAGGGGCGCAGGATCACTGCTACAGTTCGAATATGGTTTATCTCCTCTAAACTCATGAAGAAATGAATCCCCAAAGTGCTACCATTTCATGTTAAAGGTATTAAGAGACTAGAAACTTAATTCAACTATGGTGCCAGGGTGTCAGAATTCCTAAGGAAAACACTGATCAATCTGCAAAGAAAACAGAGCAGTATTTTCTAGGTGAACACTGTGACAACCATGTATCAAAAGTGAACAGACACACCTGTCATCCCAGCACTCGGAAGGCAGAGGCAAGGAGGATGGTTGTGAGTTCAAGACCAGCCTGTGCTACAAAATGGGCTCAAGGCCAGCCTGAACTGCAGAGCGAAACCCTTTCTCAAAAAGACAAGAAAAAGGAAAAGGAAAAACACTTCTAAATAACACCTGTATCAAAGAAAAATCTAGAGAGAAATTTAAAAGTACTTTGAAGGGGCTAGCGAGATAGCTCAGCAGACTAAATGCTTGCTTTGGCAAGTGCAGGGACCAAGGCTTAATCCCTGGTCCCGCATGTCACACCAGCCCTGCCCCAGGGTGCGCTGAGCACGTAAGTGCCTGTAATCCCAGCACCGGGGGAAGCCTGAAAACAGAAGGATCACTACGAGTCTGAGCTGCGTAAAAGAAAAGTACTTTCAGGGCTGGGGAGATAGCTCAGTGGCATAAGCATCTGCCTGGCAAGCGCAAAGACCTGAGTTTGATCCCTGATACCAATAAATTAAACAAGCAAACCCTGACCTCTCCTGCCCTCTGTCCTTCCACATGACACCACGCCCCTTCCCTCCACAGGAGGAGCAGCAGGGAGCCCTCTCCGAGCTTCTGGAGCAGACTTCCCACAGCCTGACAGCACCTTGGCCTTGACTCTCAGCCTTCAGAATGGTGAGAAAGAAGTTTCCATTGTGTATCAAACATGTTTTGAACCAAATGAAAATGCAGTTTCCCAAAATCTGAAAGCTGAGCCTACAGGGAAATTTACAGCACTGACTCAGGAAAAGAAAAAATTCTAAAATCAATCATTTAAGAAAAGCTAGTGTTGGAACAACTGGACATTGACAAATGAAAACATGACTATAGATACAGGCCTTGAATTCTTCCCAAAAATGAATGCAAAATGGGTCACAGACCTGAATGTAAAATGCAAAACTGAAATTTCTGACTTAAAAGAAAATCTAGATGACATTGGATGTAATCATGACCTTTAAGATACTATTCCAAAACCACAATCTATGAAAGAAACAATTGATAAGCTGGGTTTTATTAAAATCCAAAACATCTACTTGAAAAAATACAGTGTCAAATGACCAAGGACATAAGCCTCAGACTGCCAGAAAATACTTGTGAAAAATAGATCTGGTAAAAGACTATTATTGTTATTATTATTTTGGGGGGGAGTTGCCAGGAATTGAACTCAGAACCTTATGCTGCACTGCTGAGCTATATCCCTGGTTCTGTTATCTAAAATATATAAAGATGGGGCTGAGGAGATAGCTCAGTAGAATAAGTACTTGCCTGGCAAGCGCAGGGTCCTGAGTTCAATCTCCCAGTGTACCACAAAAAAATAAAATAAAATGAAAAAATAAATAAACAAAATAAAATATATAAAGAACTCTTAAAACTAAATAAGAAGACAAACAACAAATTAATGAATGGGCAAGAGACCTGCATGTCTCACCAAGGAGCATAATGCAATTTCCCACCCAGTCTGTTAGCCATGAATTTCTATAACACCCTGAAGAATGGAGTTCAGGAGCTTCTGGTCATGGAATCTCATGTGGAGATTCCTGGAGGGTGGAGCACCCCTCCCTACGTGCCCTACATCTCCACAATGCTGTCCTGCATAACATCTCATAATAATAAAGCACTCCGTGTGTCCCAGAATCCAGACAGCTGGTCACAGGGGCCTTGGCTGATGACTAGTGAACTCACCATTTGTGACTGGCACCCCAAGTAGGACAGAGCCCTCAGCCTACGGGGTCTGATGCTGTCTCCAGTGGACAGTGTCAACTGACTTGGACTAAGATGCTTAGCTGGCTCTCTGTCCTGCAGTATGGATTATTGGTTTTCTGGCTGAGGAGGGATTCCCATACCTTCTCCATGGTCACAAAAGTATCCTGTCTTAATGGCTGTGGTGTGCAAGCAGAGGAGGAGCACTTGTTTTCCTTGTATCTGAACTATGTGTTTTAACACAATTGAAATTTTTTAATTTTTTTAAGAAATATATTTTTTAAAAAATATGTAAAAAAATAAAAATAAAAAAAATAATGAACTTTGGCTTCCGCAAAGCTGCTACCCGTTCTCTCGGACGGACGTCATCGGGCTGTCGGCCCGGGCCTTGAAGCTGCAACGGCTCCAAGTCCAAAATATGGCAACTTCGAAAGATATTACCAGGTGACTAAAGTCAATCAAAAACATCCAGAAAATTATCAAGTCTATGAAAATGGTAGCAGCAGCAAAATATACGCAAGCCGAGAGGGAGCTGAAGCTGGCTCACATGCATGGAATAGGATCTTTTGTTCTATATGAAAAAGCTGATATTAAGGACCCTGAAGACAAAGAGAAACACCTTCTCATCGTGTGTCCTCGGATCGAGGGCTTTGCGGTGCTGTTCATTCCTCAGTCGCTAAACAGATAAAGAATGAGGTGCCCACACTCACGGCAGCTGGAAAAGAGGTTATGCTGGTTGGGATTGGTGATAAAATTAGGGGCATACTTTCCAGGACTCATTCTGACCAGTTTCTGATGACAGTCAAGGGTGTGGGGGAAAAAGCCCCCTACTTTTGGGACTATATCTGTCATTGCTTTTGAATTACTCAATTCTGGATATGAATTTAATGAGGGCTCTCTCACCTTTAACTGATTCAGGTCTGTTATCTCCTATAAAACAGAAAGAAAGCCCATCTTTTCTCTTAATACCATTGCAAATGCTGAGAGCACGAGCATCTGTGATGACATTGATGCTGATGTGCTGCAGAATTACCCAGAGTACAACCTGGCCAGTATCATCTACTCCTCCCTGAAGGCATCCACCACCAGTGAGCAAAGCGCTAGGATGACGGCGACGGACAACGCCAGCAAGAACTCTGCTGAGACGATTGATAAATTGACTTTGACATCCAGTCACACTCACCAAGCCGTCATCACCAAAGAGCTGACTGAAGTCATCTCCGGTGCAGCAGCTCTGGATTAATGAAAATCAAGTTCCAACCTCACACAAGAGGTAAAGAAGGAAAATTCAGCAAGCTGATTTTGTTTAGAGCTTACTACTGTCTTTGTCAGAAGAAATGTGTTCCATTGTTTGAATTACTAAAGACAGAAAGATGTTTATAAATTATCTTACAATAAACAACTTACAATAAGAAAAACAAATACAGACTTTGGAGACAGTAGCCTGAGTCACATCCCAAGTCTACAGCTCAATAGCTGTCTGGCCTTTGGGAAGTCACTTAACCCCTTTGTGTCTGTTTTCCAGTTATTCAAATGAAAGTAATTACATACCTCACAGGACTCCAGGAACTAATCCACATAAGGCATTTAGGACAGCACTACAGATTATGAATATTTGACTAAAGTAAGTTACTCTCTTCCATTAACTGAAGATAGCATTGGAGACAAGAATTAACATTGTTTTTTTTTTTTCTATGAGCAGAATGTATTTATTGGGGGAAAGAAAGCTCCTGTCTGAGAGAGGGACAGAATGGGGGCCTGAGCGGGTAGGTCTTGGGAAGCTGTCTCTTCCAGGGACTTTTATAGAGTAAAACCATGTAATGAGGCGGGTCTAAGAGAACATGGGAACTCGCTTAGGTAGGCATGAGGTGGGACAAAACTATGGTCAACCAATGAGATTGCAAACACCATTGCTCAGGTCAAATTAATTAAATCTAATACCAAATGGGGAAGCAAGTCACGTAGCAAGCAGGCGTGAATATGGGACAGGGTCTCTTCCTGTTGGGGGTTGGGTTAGGTTAGTGACTTATTTGGGCTCCTTCAAGGATTGATAACTATTTAGAATATCAGACCCTGATGTCCATCCCTAGGGAAGTATGCAGGTGTATTTGTTTGCTCTTTTGTCTTGAAGTCTGGCCTATAGGGAGTGTCTGTCCAAGTTGCAAAGTCACCTTGTCTTCCATCTTGTCTCCTTGAGGGCCTGACACTGTCTGACTGCCTATAACATTTCTATCTAATTCAGCTGCCTACAACATTTCTCCCTCTGAAGAAGTAACCCAAACTGACATGAGCGAACCATGAGCGATGACCACTCTGGCTTCTTCAGCTGAAAGGAGTCATAGTTGTTTACCGACAGTCAGAGATAATTTCCAGAGGTTCTATCTAAAAGCTCTTAATAGACACCAGGCATTTTTACCTTGGGTAGGCAGAATAGCCTTTTAACTCTGGAGGAGACAAGGCCAAAAAAACAGTTAAACATGTATGGACCAAATAATAACATCAACAGTATAATTATGAATGCAGTCAAAAATGATTTTCACCAAGTAGACAGTGATGACTTCCCATAAAAATGATGAAGATAGGGTCTAGGGGACCTCAGCATTTTATATACCATTGATTTGATATCTAATATTTTGAACAGCTATTGAGACAGTAGAATGATCTGGAATGTAATAAAGTGTGTAATTATAAAGAGACTAGTTAGAATGTTTTGTAGGTCCATTAGCTGAGATCTTTTAAATGTGAGGTTTAATCTCTTTTTGATCTTTTATGGCCACTGGATATCTCAAATAAACTTGCCAACTCATTACTAGAGGCACATGAAGACCTATAGAAAACATTGAATACTTCCCAGTTTGTAAGTGGGGCTCCTGGCTGGGTAACTACAGATAAATCTGCATGAGCATCTATTTGAAGTTTAACAGGCTTTCTCCTTATATCGGCAGTTAACATGGGTTCCCTCAGGCTGAGAAGGGAAGACCCATGACCACCTCAATCTGAAACTTCCTCTGACTCCATCATGAATACTTTCTTTTTTCTCTCTCTAGCAGCTTTGGACATTTTTTCCTTGAAATGTCCCTTCCTCCGTCTGGATCCAGGGAAGCATAACCTTTCCCCTGCTTCCCAACTGGCCTTCGCTTCTGTAGGCTGCTAGTATCACTACTCTCATTTTCTGTCTGTAATTCCGTTCTGAATCCTTTCTACTATGAAACGCCTCAACTCAAATTCATTACCATAAACCCTTTTAACTTCTGCAGCTTGTGCCAGATATCCAGGGCTCATTGAGCAAGATACAATTTTTTGGTTTTAAGGCCTCCTGAAGGCAGCCCTGTCCAAGGAATGTGAGGACAACTTCCCCTGTAGTGGATTTCCTGACATAGGATTAGACTGATAGAGGAAGCATATTTGAGCACAATCAGCCCTGCCCAAGGAACGTGAAGATAGCTTCCCTTGTAATGAGGCAGGAAACCCTGAGAAGGCTCAGCTCACCTGGGCTGTATGAGGTGGTTAGTTAAGGCCTTACTATGTCTCTATAAACAAAATCTAGCAGATCCCAGTAAAAGGAATAAGAAAGTAATCAAGCACAATTGCTGTAGGTTTTACCTGCATGATTACCTGGGTTTTGGTATCTTCTAAGAAATAAATTTTCTGAGAAATTAGAGCATGTATAATCAAAGCATGAGCATTCGAGCTAAAGGTAAGTTAGAACTATTTTTAAAGGAATAGCAATCGTGACCCACTGGCTTTTAGACCCCTTTATTCATGGAGTCTGACAGTTTGCTGTAAGTCTCTCTAGCTTTAGTTAAGAAACCAACCAGGTGAACTTATACATTTATCATCAAATACACAACATTTAGTCAGATTAAACTAATGTCCCATTCAGTGTTTTAGATGTGGCCTCTATTGTAAGCAAGGGGCACTGCTGAGGGGTTTTTCCTTTTTAACACTAAGGCTGAGTTTTATGTCACAAATACAAGACCTGGCTCCATCTATAGGCCCAAAGCTATCGGACACTGTGCAGTCAGTGTCTTTAGAAACTTTTTATACTGATAAGATTTTATTTGTCCTTGGGAATCTGTTTTAGCTAGTGAAATACTTTTTTAAGTCTTATACATGAACAATATATAATACATTTGTAAAAAATCAGTCTCAGAATCATTTTGATTAGTAAGCAACCTAAATATATATTGCAGTATCTCGGTTACAGCTAAAGCAAAATGTCTTCCAAAGTCTGTTTCTATTGAGGTATGATGACTGAAAAGAAGGTCAGGGTTGGAGAAAGACAAAGAGACCTATGCCAGTGTCCAGCAATAGGCTGGATTTTCCTTTAGTCATGATTAGTCAGAGCTCCTCTGTGAAGGTGACAGGTAGAGATAACAGTCCAGCCAGAGGGAAGAGACAGGCCCAGTGTCCTTTAGTCCTAATGGACCACTTGGGAAGCTGAGTCTGAGCTCTGGGGCCTCCGCCTCAGAGTGCAGTCCCACTTCTAGTGGCTGCCTTAGCAGTCAGGGCATGTCATGTGGGCCTCTGAAGACAGTCCCTCTTCTGCTGGCCTGGCGTTTGACAGCAGTAGCAGATGAACCTCATCAGAGGATGAACCACATTGTCATTGAGCAAGGACGTGTGGGATGCCCACTTAGGAAGGTTCCAGCAGATGGGAGAAGATGACTTGCCAGAGAGCGCACCTGAGTCTTCAGAAGAATCAGAGTCAGAGGGGGAGGCTCTTGGATCCCAGTGTATCAGATTTAGGGTCTGTTTTAAGGCCACAATAATGGCAGCCATTTTTGATCTCTTTGTTTTTTCTCCCTGGTTTTCTCCCAGTCCTAATTATAGGACACTAGACAAGTTTTTACTACAGTATCAACTGAATTCTCTAGAGCAAAAGATATCTTTTGTAGCTCTTTTCAAATACCTGGAGCTGACTCATGAACTTATCTGTAAGAGTCATCTGCCCCTCTATTGAATTAACATCTCAAGAAATATGCTTTACCAGTACCTCTATTAAACATCTAAGAAATCAGAGGGGTGTTCATCTTTATCCTGGTAAGTAGCCAAAATTTAAAATAACAAAAGGCTTGGTTCTAGTTCCTCTTAAACCTTCAAGAATACACACTAGAAATTGTCTTTTATCCACTCTCTGGCTATTAGACCAGCAAGGGTCTGAACACTTGGGCTCCAGTGGGAACAGGCAGTTCCCGCTATCTCTTGGCCCTTTATAACAACATGACATTTATCTCAAAATGTAACAGCAGCTTGTAAAGCTGCCTTTCATTAGAAGTCAAAACTTGGTTTAAGATTAACATTCATAAGTCTGAGTAAATCCTCTAAAGGCATCCATGTACTTATCAGGGTCATCCAAAGATCTTCTAAGATCTGACTTTATCTGTTTTAGGTAACAGAGCAAAAGGCACCTAAACTCTAGAAGTTCTAAATTGCCCATTTACTTCTTTAAAGGCTATCGTCCTTGAGGAGCTTGTCTACATTCAGCTAAGGATGGGCGTAGCCTTGTAGAGGCCTGGACTACAGCTGTTTTAGAAGCCCACCCTTCAGAAGGGCAAGTAGGGGAAACCTTACTTTCACTAATGGTGGGCAAGCTGCGATTAACACTGTCTTGTCCGTAGGCTCCTTTGGGGAGGAGCAGCCTTAGACTCCGGGGTAGTGAATGCCTTAGGCCCCTGAACTGCCTGGTTCTCCTGTAGCTCACATCTGCGTTTTAAAACTAGATAACAGTGACTTTCTTAATGCAAACAAAATCTGAACATAAGACTTTTTCTTACCATTTTGCTTTCCAGTTGTAAAATAGTGTCATAATTGATACTTCCCTCTGCATTCCATTTTGGCTCTAGGGGGTACATAGGCCATGCACATATGCAGAAAAATATTAAACAGTTCTTTTTCAGTGTGTATGGATCAGAAGTCTTCCAGTGCATAATGTTGTACTCTAAAGGAGTAAGAGACTTTGACTGTGCTATTCCTGTAATCTGGAATGCAAAAAGAAAGACTTCTGGATGTCCCCACCTTACCTCTAATTGATTCCCCCTCAAGGCATCACCTGAGTAGACCACTCCAGAGCAGGTGGATGCTCTTGGAGAAAGGGGAGACAAGAGCCAAGCAGCCTATGCACCCTCGAACCGGTGTGCGATTTTTGTCTCCCAAGAACCTCATGAACTGTGTGAACCATGCACTTACTCTTATTAAATATTCGTAAATATGTTACAGTTAGTCTGGCAACAGTAACATGTAAAGAAAGAAGCATAACTATTGTATAAAAAGGTGTGTTGGAAGCAGAGCACTTTCCCTGCTGTACTGTAAAAGAGACCACCTTTGGAGGTAGACGAAAGAGACGGTTGACTGGAGGAACTTTGCCCTGGGCCCTCGGTCAAAGACATCTCTAAGGCACTTGTGTTCTTCCATCTAGCCACCAGGGCAGACTTTGCTATTAAATCTGTGGAGCTCACAGGTAAAGCTTACATTTGTCATCTAACAATCATATTTTACATATTGGCAAAAACACATTAAAGCTGACAAAAATCTTTCTTAGTTAACATGTTAGGCACAGGTGTAAATCCTTCCCCTAATAGTCGCTATGGAATGTAAACTGTTGCAAGCTGCCTCAGCCTAATTTCTGAAGGAATGACTCATTAAAGGGTTCTACTGAAAAGCTCAGGTAAAATTTCTAGTTTACCAGCAGAAAGAGAGAAAAAAGTACAATAGGTAAATGGAGATCTTTCAGTGGTTAAGAGCCAGTTTCCACCAAGCACCTTTAGGTATTTACCAGAGAGTAACCCTAGCCATGACCCCTCATCTGTTCTCACTTTCTATTGGCCCACACAACCAGAGATCAGTCTCCACAAAGGAAGCCAGCTGCGTTTCTGGTGAACATTCCATCAGCCATAGACTGCAATAGGGATTCACCAAAGAACAGCTAGGGAAACCTGTCTTCTGCTTCAAAGAGTGGCAGCTGCTCCAGGAGCATTTACTAGCTAGAAGAGTAACCACTGTTTGTCCAAGTTCTATAAGGGATAGTTAATAGCCTGAACAAGATTATCTAATGTTTTACAGTAAAGGTTTTAAAGTCCATAACTTAGCTCTTATGCACCTAAATGATATCTAGACCTAGGAAAAAAGGTTGGAGATCTCCCCTCACACTAAATGTGTTTTGGTCCCACAAGTGTGCTGCTTTTGGAGATAGCTCCTCTGGTGTCACCCAGAAATCAGTTCTCTCCACTGTGTCTCAGGTTTAGCCTCCTGAAGGAGACCTTCCCAGAACACTAAGCTAGGACATGGATTTTATGTGTGTCCTCCTGGACAGGCATAGTCCTTTGTCTCATCTGACCCAGAGATGGAGTATGTGTCCTTTTTCTAAAATGACTTCCTTGTCTTCAGCATTAACAAATGCTCATTTTCTAAGGGCTTCACTTAGTTGGAATAGTCTATATTGTTCTCCTAATTTTATATGCCTCTAAAAAGGAAAGTACAAAGAGTTAGGAAAATTAGGAGTAAGGTCAAAGAGAGGAAACTGAAACAGAGCAGGCCTGACATTTCCTCTAGCATGTAGAGAGGGATCAGAGCCAGTGAGTCCCAGTGAAACCTGTCCTCCAAGTCTTTAACAATGGTTGCCAACCTACTGTCATTTAGTTGGCAAAAGGAGTCCCGTATTTCATATACAGGCATGTATATTTTCTAAATCTGAGCTAGATTTGAAAGTCCCATTTTATAGAAGTTTATATAAAGTCCACTAGGAGGCTTCCTTGCTTTATTCTCTCTAGCATGATTGTCTAAAGTCAAGCAAGGAATATCAGATATCAGTACATTTAGCAACTAGTTCAAATGCAATATATACAAACACAAAACAAGTTATAAAAATGTCACACTGGGCTTTGCTGGATAGGTCAGTTGTTTAAAGCGCCACTTGGGTAAATACAGGCAGGCGCATAAGACCGTGGTTCGATTCCCAGCTCCAGAAGCTGTACCAGACCTGCCCTTAAGGCAGCCTGAAGTAGAAAAAACAAACAAACAAACAAAAAAGAAAACCCTCCTTGCCAGGGAAATAGCTCAATAGAATAAGCACCTTCCTGGCAAGTGCAGGGTCCTGAGTTCAATCCCCGGTATCACACACACACACAAAAATAAATAAAATAAAAAGTTTTTTTAAAAAAGTCACATTAAAGAAATATAACCTTATTTCCAATTTTTAATTTAGATTTACCAACATTTTGACCAACATTTTAACAAAACCATATGAGACAAAGCATAAGCATTATAAGCAATTTTAACCAAACTATATGAGACAAAACTGTATGAGGCGGGGCGGGGGGGGGGAAGCCAGGGAGATGGCTCAGTGGAATAAGCACTTCCCTGGCAAGCGTAAGGGCCTGAGTTCAATCCCTGGTTCTGCCAAAATAATAATAATAATAATAATAATAAATAAAAATTAATGGGGCCAGGGAGATGGCTCAATAGAATTAACACTTGCCTGGCAAGCACAAGGGCCTGAGTTCAATCCCTGGTTCAAAAAAATAAAAAATAAAATAAAACTGTATGAGGCAAAACATGAACAACTATGAGCAATGGGCAAAGATATATCAAAATTAGAAGCATAAAAATTTGTTGCAGGGCTGGGGAGATGGCGCAGTAGAACAAGTGCTTGCCTGGCAAGCACAAGGGCCTGAGTTCAATCCGCAGTTCCACCAAAAAAAAGAAAAAAGAAAAAGAAAATTTGTTGCCTAAGCAAGTCCCAATTCAGAATCTATAAAAGAAAAGCAAGCTCATACCTCCATCCAATGATCTTAGTGGGAACCTCCAGATGACACAGGGAGAAAAACTGATCTTGGGTGGATAACCTCCAAATGATATCAGGGGAAAATGAGACTCCTGAGCTGAAAGTTACCTGGGATGAGTTCGTGTTCTCTAAAACTGAAGAATGAATTTTAGGAACAAATGGAGGTTATGAACAGAATATATTTATTGGAGGAAAGAAAGGTCCTGTCCAAGAGAGGGACAGGAGGGGGGGCCGGAGTGGGTAGTCCACCTTAACATTGTTTTAAGAAGCACTGAGAAAGGAAAATACAGCCAGAGCATAGTAGCACACACTGTGGGAGGCTGACGCAGGAGGATTCCAAGTTTGCATCCAGCCTGGATAGCTTGATGACTTAGCAAGACCCTTTCTCAGATTTTAAAAATAAATAATAGCAAAATGCAAAAAGTCTGATCGATAAAAGGAGCCTGGATCCAATCCCAAATAAATAAATAAAGCAATTAAGGAAAACATAGCCAATGACAATTATAAGATACAACTGATTTCCTATATCAGGATGTGAATGTAACCAAAGGATAACTTAGGAACCTGAAATGCTATATTGTGATTGTCTCACGGTTCCCACTTTGGTTCACTATGAGCCTTGTGTGCTCGCCCCACACACCTTTGTGCTCATGGAGTTTTGTTGGTGTGCCTGCTTTCCTGAAGCGCCACCCCGGCCTCTCTTGCAGCAGAAATTTACCCAGCCTACAGGGCAAATAACCCCTTTTCTGAAAATCTTTGCTGAACCAGTCAGGGCTCCCATGATCCTCTGCAAACACTTCCGTGATCCTCCGCAAACATCTCCTCAATCCCCTCCTAATGGCTGCTTTGTGCCTCACCCCCCTTGGGCACTCCTCTCTCTTTTGCTGCCTCAGAGCTTTCATGGCTCTGGCATGTACATGGCAATTTCAGGGAGGAGAGGATGAATGAGTCTCTGTGCTGGGGGATAAGGTACTAGGAGCTGGCTGACTGAACAGGAAGGCAAATCTGAAGCTGACTTAGGTATGAGCCCCAAGCTCATAAAACAGGGTGGGAGGATGGGCTTTCCTATGCCTTGGGTTCAGGCTGGCCACTGGGAGGGATTTTTATGTGTAGAGTTTCAGAATGGCTTCTTAAGGTTAGTGCTTGAGTCTTTTTCTCTCATGGCGGTTATGTTTTAGATCTAAAATGCCCTCAAATCTCCATCTCAGAAGGTGACTGCATCATGAAGGCACTAGGGTCATCAGAGGATTCATTGTGTGAGGAGCGCTGTAGCTAAAGGAACCTCCTGTAAGTTGCAGGCATCAGGTATTTTGTCCCAGCCATGGGAAAATGATGAAGGTAGTTAGAGTGCCTAAACCAAACGGCTCTCAGTGAGTTCTCAAATGCTAGCCTGCGGGAGGCTTGGCTGGAGGCTCACTGAAGCCCCACTTGCTCCCCTCCTGCCCTCCTAAGCTTCTTCTCCTTGCTGGGCTGCCTTGAGGCCCACAAATCTGTTATCATAACAAGTTCTCAGGCAACCCTAGCACCTCTGGTCTGGGGTCATGCTTCCAGATGAGTTCTGCTGCCTGAAGCAAGCCACGGGGCCACAGGACTATCAGTTCTGTGACAGATTCTACTTTTGTTGTTGTCCTAGGTGTTTCTAATTAGGGTGGCTACGCCTTGGCCTGCGCACTCTTCATCCTGAACTCCTGTGATGTCCATGGGCGATATCTGAGGAAGGCAGTTGGACCCTCCAGAGCACCTGGGGAGCAGGGCTGGACTCAGGCCTGCCATCTGTCATGAAGTTAACACCTCATAGGCTGCTGGTGCCAAAGCAACATTTTGCCAATGAGGAATCATTTGGCCTGATATTCCACGCCATAAGCTAGGGGCAAGAACCATGCTGTTTGTCAAAAGCTCAAAGTAGAACTGGCCTTGAGGCCAGCTGTCCCTGCTGGACTGGAGGCTGGACGGGGGACAGATACTCTTTCAGCTCTGGATCCTGAGTCATAGGCAAAGCCTGCCTTGAGGGACCATTTCCTTTCTAGCTTGCCAACAGGCAAGTTGCTTAACCTCTTTCAGCTTCTTCATCTGAAAATGGGGACAGTCAGCACTGCTGAGAGACCTGAGGGCCCAACCCAGGAGAGAAACCATCAGGCAGGGCTCCATGGGTGTCCTTCTCATCCTCTCCAAGGGCTGACAACCCAGTGACAGCACTACAGCCCTGTTGGTGGGGCAGGGAGTAAGGCATGGGGCAGGTAAGGTGAGGAAGGAATCCTGTGAGTGGGAAGGAACCCCTGAACGGGACGGGAGGCACCCCATGTATGAAAAACAGCAAGAACAGAGCTGGAAGGTGAGGCCAGGCTCCCCACTGGCTCAGGGGAGAGAGCTCTTGAGGTGTGGGGCTACTGGCAGGGGAGAGATGGTGGTCAGAGAAGGGGAGTCCAGGACCCATGAGAGAGGAGCCCCCAGAACAATTTTCAGAATTGCTCCTTTATAAACTTTTTCCTGGGCAAATATCCAGGGTTTTGTCCAATTCTCCAAGTCAGCCAGGGCCTTTAAGAAGCCTCAAGAGGAAGAGGATTGTGTAAAAGGGATTTAAGAGTGCCAGACTTCCTCACTGAGGGTTCTTCCTGCAAGGTCATAGACATGGTGGGGCTTTGGGCAGGGGCGTCAGCGCCCGCTGCGCAGCTTTGTCTGAGCACCTCGTGTGCGCAGTTCCAGGTGCGTCCTGTAACCCAGGTGAGGAAGGGCATGAGTTTGTGCACGCCTCACCCATGTGAATTTACACAGGCCGGCGGGAAAACACTAGCGAGGCGAGCTACGTGGAAAATGGTGCCGGCGATGCTACACCCCATCCTGGGGTCTGAGTGCCAAGGCGGCAGCTGAACTGGCTGTTGCTACCCCAGGACTTGGTTTCCAGAGCCCCTGGGGCAGGTCTGGCTCCTGACATCGATTCCACATTCAAACTAGGGGCAGGACCTCCCATACCTGGAGGAGAAGCTGACAGGCCCACCATATAGGGAACCGATGATGACAGTCCCCCGTGGAGAACCTCCTTGGTAAATGTTCAGGGGCATTTGAGCCTGAGCAGTTGGGGTTGGGATTCCACCATGGTGGTCTAGAGGAGCTGCACATTGGCTTCCTCTAAGGCATTCACCCAGCTCAGCAGTTGTGCAGCTGCACAAGGAACTAGCAGTATAGCCAACAGGTGAAGAGAGAAGTGGAGGAAGCTACAGTAAGAACCGAGAGGGCCACCACACCTGGGTACTGCTCATAGGGCACGCCTAGAGACTGTGACATTGTGTGAAACACCCCCAGAGGTGGAA
Organism: Octodon degus; assembly: GCF_000260255.1. Classification (NCBI taxonomy): domain Eukaryota; kingdom Metazoa; phylum Chordata; class Mammalia; order Rodentia; family Octodontidae; genus Octodon; species Octodon degus. The sequence goes on from NW_004524646.1 coordinate 3,276,652, forward strand.
GACAGCTTAGCAGTTGTCTCAGCCACCACAACAGTGGGCAGGCAGGTCCCAGAGACGCTGCTGCTGGGATGCAGACAGGAGACTGAGATGTTTGCATGAGGGAGGGTCCCTTTACACCAGGGTGTTGTGGGAAACTTGAACCACAGAGACCTAGGGAGGACTGGGTCAGAGCTAGAAGTTGCACCTGCCACCCCAGCTCAGGCAAGCACCTCCATGGCACTCAGCACTGAGGTAACCATAACCCTGAGAGAGATTCAGAAGACCCAAGCAAAGGCAGAAGCGATGGGTGCTGGGAGGGAGGGAGGACGATCCTGGCCTGGTTTCTGTTGGTTCCCCCACCCCTGGCTCCTCCAACCCTTCCTCACTACCGAGTGTGGTGGGAATCATAAGCCTGGGAGAAATCTGGCGATCCAAAACAGTTGACTTGTGTGAGTGTCAGGGATAAACACTTGAATCAGAGTAGGGTGTCCCCTTCAGGACCCTTGGGTGCAGCTGAGATTCCGAGCTGGAGAGGTGGGAAACTGCTCCAGAACAAAGGGAACCCCTTGGTAGCTTGGAGCCAAATATGCCAGAGCCTGAGGAAAGGAAGGCGCAGAGCTTGTCTTCTAGACTGTGGCAGTGCACGATCCAGGGCCCCAAGGCTGAGACACCGGAGAGAGTGGCACCACCCCCAGTCCACATGGAGGCCCCTATGAATGGCGACCTGAAGCTAGCTGTGATGAGAGTCAGGGATTTTCTCCTAACCAGGAGTACAGCTGTCTTCCTTCTTTGTGTTCTTAATTAGTTGGTTTGTTTTTATATGTGTACATATTTTTCCATTTCTCCTTCCTTTCTATCAGTTGCTTGTTGAGTGTAATTAGGTTTGACCTTTAAATATATGTCTATCCACATGCAGCTGTGGCTGTTTCTTGCTTTTGTAGCCTCACACATTAAGCTACTTAACCATAGACTCCCATGCCAAAGGTCCTTCTGAAGCATATTTATCTTTCTTGGACAGTCTGCTCAACAGCTGGACACAGTCACCTTCCTCTTCTCTCGCCTCTGGCTGCACTTTTCTTTCTCTTCTTCAGCCCCTCCCATGCCTTCTCTTTTGCTCAACCCTTCTCTTCCATATTTTTTCTTTTACTTTACATTCTCTCTGCTCCTCTCCATATGCACCACTAGTATTTATCTGAACATCATTAAATGTAGTTTTCTGTAGCCTACTGTATTACCCTTCTCTCCTTGACATCCCCTATATAACAGAAAAGTAGAGATCTTTCTCTTTTTTAAAATGTATTTTGTACAGGGTCTCACTACACAGCTGAGACTCACGGTAATCCTGTTTCACCCCCCCAGTGCTGGGATTACAGGCATGTGCCACCACTCCTGGTCTTGGTGGCTGGCTTGACATGTGGTGCCGGGGATCAAACCTGGGTCCTGTTCTTGTGCTTGCCTAGGCAGGTGCTTAGACTGCTGAGCTGTCTCTGTGGCCCAGTAGAGATCTTTCTAAGCAAGATCTCCATTAGCTGGTAATATAAGGTTAGGTTTTAAACTTAACAAGAGTTAAGTTAGCGTACAGTTACTTCTCTTTTCTTCTTTCTTTCTACCCTCACACATAACCTCTCTTCCCTCCCCCCACCTGTTTCCAGGCATAAAAATAACAGCATCAAAACCTAGCATTTCTTCTTTTTTATGTTTTCTTTTTTTTTTTTTTTAGTGGAACTGGGGATTGATCTCAGGCCCTTGCCCTCGCCAGAGAAGCACTTAGTCCACTGAGCCATCTCCCCAGCCCCTTTATATTCTCTTTTATTTCAATAGTTCCCTCCCTTTTCTTCCAATTCCCAGTCCATTCTCCATCATTAATATTCCCTAGTCTTCCTGGGCTATTGAAAAAATGGAAAACTGTTTAAACAAGTTTGATATTATGCGTTGATACATGACTGGTCCTATGGATGTTGCCTCTACTGGTCGTTGCTTTCTTGCTGGGTACCTGCTAAGGCTGGATTGGACTATTCTGAAGAAGCTGAGCAGGATCCTTGCAAAGCCATTGCAGGGAGAACTCCACTTCCTAAAGACATCTCTGCTATAGTGATGGAGCTTTCTATCCCAACAGATCCCAACCTTCTACACAAAACACAATAACCATGGGAAAACAAGGCAACAAGATGCCTCCAAAAATTCCTAACTCCCCTAAAGTGGATCTCACAGGCCAGGGTGGCTCAGGGAAATAAGCGCTTGCCTGGCAAGCATAAGGGCCTGAGTTCAATCCCTGGTTCCACCAAAAAAATAAAATAAAAAAGTGGATCTCACAGACGCTGAAGTGGGTGAATTTCCAAACAAAGAACTCAAACCAGGTAAAAATGATTGAAAAGGTCAGAGAAGAGACAAATAAGCAGCTGACTAAATGATTAATAAAATGATTAATGAACTTAAAGCAGATGTAAATAGGCAATGAAATGAAGCACTCACTAAGATTATTGGTGAATTTAAAGGAGAAACAAATAAGAAGCTAAATTAAGGAAGACAGTGCAGGATATGAAAGACAACTTCAGTAGAAAATTAGTGGATATGAAAAGGAATCAAGCAGAAATTATGGAAATGGAAAGCCTGAAAGATTTAACAGTAGGCGTGGCCAGCCGGAAGAGAGAACATCATCAGCACATGAGGATGAGGTCGCATGCCATTTGCTCAGTGATAAGCCCAGAAGATGATCAGAAGGTGACTCAAGAAGTCTTGGGGGGGCCTGGCCTTAGCTCAGTTGTTTAAGTGGCTGCTTCCACAAAGCTGTCAGCCTCAGGTTCCTGGAGTTCGATCCCCACAACACTCCAGCCTGCAGACCCTCCCCTAAAATACAAAAAAAAAAAAAAAAAAAAAAAAAAGAAGTCTTGGGTCAATAATCTAAGGATTATTAGAATTAAGGAAAGATTAGAATTAGAATCTAATGATATAAAAATGTATTTATCAAAATCAGTGGAGAGAAATTTCCAAATCTTGCCTGGCATAGTAGCTCATGCCTATAATCCCAGTAGTCGGGAGGCTGAAGTAGGAGGATCGTTGTGAGTTTGAGACCAGCCTGGGCTACAAAGTGAGCTCAAGGCCAGCCTGAACTCCATAGTGAGACCCTGTCTCAAACACACACACACACACACACACACACACACACACACACACACAAGCCAAATCTAGTTGATTAATTGGATAACCAGTTAAGTGAGGCACTGAAAACCCCACAAAGTCAGAAAAGAACTTCTCCATGAAACATCATCATCAAAGTTCCAGAAACCCAGATCAAAAAGATAATGCTGAAAAATGTTGAAGAAAATGTCAAATAACTTACACAGGCAATCCTATCAATATAATAGCAGATTTCTCAACACAAGACTTAAAGGCCAGGAGTGAAGTCTTTCAGCCCTAAAAGAAAATAATTTCCAACTCAGATTACTGTGGCCTGCAGAACTGTACTTCAAAATAGATGGGGAGATAAAAACTTTCCATGACAGAGACAAACTTAAAAATAAAATTCATGCCCTCCAAACCAACATTGTAAAAGTGCACAAGAGCATGCCAAACACGAGGCCACCAACACCCAAGAGCCCAAAAGAAACAATAAATCTCAGGAAAGAGAAATAAAAGGAAGATTAAAAGAAATCATCATAAGACATATAATCAGTAAACACTGACAGGAATCAGCAAATACTTTTCAATGATAACTCTCTATGTAAATAGTACTAACTCCCCAACACAAGACACACACTGGCAGATTGGACAAAGAAACTGTGTGTGTGTTTGTGTGTGTGTGTGTGTGTGTGTGTGTGACAGAGAGAGAGAGAGAGAGAGAGAGATCTCATCCACTCTTAACACTCCTCTTCAATATAATACTTGTAATTATAAGACTATCAGGTAAAAGAAAGAAAAAATATGAATAGGAAAGGAGAAAGTCAGACTATCTTTATTTGCAGATGATATGGTTCTTTACATAGAACATCCAAAAACTCCACTCTTAGAGCTAATGAGCAAAGCCAGCCAAGTGGCAGGATACAAAATCAACCCACAGAAAGCAATAGCATTCCTGTACTCTAGTAATAAATCCACCAAGAAAAGAAGAAAACAATTCCACTCAGAATAGCCTAAAAAACAAAACACAAACAAAATACCTAGCAGTCAGCCTAACCAAGGAGATGAAGACCTCTACAATGGAAACTATGTGCTCTAAAGAAAGAAACTGAAGAGGACGCACCACATGACGTGGTGGCCCTGCCCTGGGAGCACCACTGTGAGCTCTGAAACCCGGCATGGTGATCCCAGTGCTGGGGAGGCTGAGACAGGAGGATCACTAAGAGTCTGAGCTGCAAGCTGCAGAGCGAGACCCTGAAACAAACAAATAAATAAATATTTTTTAAATGGAAAGACAGGCCAGGTGTAGTGGCACATACCTGTACTTAAAGCACTTCAGAGGCTGAGGCAGGAGGATCACTGATTCAAGGCCAGCCTGAGCTACAAAGTGAGTTCAAGGCCAGCCTGAGCTGCATATTGAAACCGTGGATGAAAGAGACAAAAAAAAACCAGAAAGACATCATCTGTGCCTGGATAGATGTAACTGATATCATTAAAATGGCCATATAGGGGCTGGTGAGGTGGCTCAGTGGTCTAAAGCACCTACTTAGAACAAGTTTAGCAAAGCACAGGGACCGCAGTTCAATCCCCCAGC
>NW_004524646.1:3283969-3288479 GCF_000260255.1 Octodon degus
AAAGAAACAAGTGCAGCGAAGAAAACAACCAAAGGAATGAAGAGACACCTGCACGAAGGGAAAATGTTTTTGCCAGCCACTCCTCTGATAGCAGCCTAATGTCTAGACCACCTACAGAACTCAAAAAAATTAACCCCCAAAACCAAGTGATCCAGTCAAAGCCTGGGCAAATGAGCTCAGTGGACGCTTCTCCAAAGAAGCACCAGTGACCAGTCAGTGCGAGAGAGAATACCCAGCACCTTCAGCCATTCAGGAACTGCAAACCAAACTACTCTGAGATTCTACCTTACTCCAGTGAGAACACCTATTATCAAGGACTCAAGAAGCAGCCAACGTTGATGAGGCTGCAGGAGGGGCAAAGGAACCTCCTACGTTTTTGGTGAGAATGTCAATTAGTACAGCTACTATGGAAATCAGTATAGAGTCCTAAAACACTGACAGTAGAAATTCCATTTGACCCAGCCACACCGTTCCTGAGTAGATTCCCCAAAAGAGTTAAAGTAATCATACTATGGTGGTGCATGCATGCCCTATGTTTATAGTATGCAGTGCACAAAAGCTAATTAGGGTCTAGAGACAGCTGAGATACCAATCAGACAAAAGGGTAAAGAAAATGTGGCAAATATGCACAATGGAATAGTAGTCATGAAGAAGAATGCACTCATTCCATTTGCAGGACAATGAATGGATCTCGAGCCCGTGGTGTTTCTTTTGTTGTTGTTGTTGTATTTAGGACAGGGTCTACAGGGTCTCACTACACAGATCAGACTTGTAGTGATCCTCCTGTTTTCAGCCTCCCAAGTGTTGGGATTTCAGGCACGTGCCACCACACCCAGTCTCAATTGCCCTCTCTGCACACCCTGGGGCGGGGCCTGCATGGCATGGCACACCAGGGATTGAACCCCAGTCATGCTGGGAATTGAACCCTAGTACCTGCATCTACCTAAGCAGGTGCTTTTTTTTTAAATTTTTTTTTTTTTTTTAGGAAAGGGTCTATACTGTGTTCAGGGTTTCACTACTAGATTGGACTCATAGTGATCCCCCTATTTACAGCTTCCCAAGAACTGGGATTATAGGCATGTGCCACCGCACCTAGTCTCAAGTGCCATCTCAGCATGCCATCTCAGCATGCCCTGAGGGGTGAGGCTAGCATGGCAGGCCTGGGGATCGAACCCTCTGCCCCTGAGCCTGCTTACAGGTGCTTTAATCTGCTGAGCTATTTGGCCAGCTTTTTTTTTTTTTGAACCAGGGATTGAACTCAGGCCCTTTCACTTGCCAAGGAAGCACTTATTCTACTGAGCCATCTCCCCAGCTGGCCGGCCCTTAAGCAGGTGTTTTAATCCACTAAGCTATCTGGCTGGCCCTGAGCCAGTGATGTTAAGCGAAATAAGTCAGATGTAGAAAGTTAAATATTGCATGTTTCCTTTTATATGAGAAACCAAAAATATAAGTAGAAAGGAAAGGTGGTAGGAAATGAAGGCAGATGTTTTAGAGTGAGGAAAGGAGGTAGGGGAAGGAAGAGGAGGAAGGTGGAAGAGGAGGAAAGGGGTCAAAATGATCAAGATATAATGGATACTAATTCCCCCAAACAAATGGAAACATTATGCATCATAAATGTAGTTTTTTTGGGGGGTGGCTTCTTGTTAGTTTTTTTTGGGGGGGTTGTTTGTTTCTTGTTGGGTTTTGTTTTGTTTTGTTTTTTGCACTAGGAATCAAATTCAGGACCTTACCTTTTCCAGCAGGTACTTGTGCCACTGAGCTCTATCCCCAGCCCTTATCACAAATGTTACAGTAAATATAGAAATTGGGGAGTAGTCCTGATGTTACTTCCAAATCTTGGGCCAAGGTGACTTCACCTGGGAGGGTCAGCAACATAGTGAAAGACCTGAAAGAAGACTCGGGGGACCTGCAGCCTCACGCACCACACCAAATGCCTTTCTGGGGGCACATGACAGAGAACCCCTCAGCCACCTGAGGGCAAAGGCAGCCCAGAAGATAGCAGATGCAGGAGCAATGCCAGTTCAGTAACCTCAGCCAGCTGCCCCTGCCAGGAGGGAGCCTGTGACACAGGGCCCCCAGCCAGGGATTGGGGACAGGTTCCTGGGTTGGGGTGAGTTGGCCTACTTATCCCAGCACGGCCCTCAACCAGTCTGAGCCAGTCTCAGAAACCTGTGTCCTGCATATGGCTTCACTTTCCCAGGCTCGTTCCCCCAAAAAGGCAAAGACTGGTAAATAATAAAAAAAAAAAACCCAAACTCCTGGAGACAGCAGCCAGATCTTCTTATCCTGTATCTGCTTTCCCAGAGATGAGCCGAGGGAGACCCGGTGACAGGTGCAGAGACCTCCTTGCTGAGTCAGGGAATGGATGAAGAACTTCATTAGTGCTGGAATTCTCAAATCCCAGACACAAGGGAATCATTTTAGCACCTCCTGCTGCAGGAGGAAGCCAGAGCCTGCATTCCCAACCCAGGCCCAGATACTCCCATGGGCGCTGCATGGTGGGAGACCCCTGGCTTAGGGGGTGGTTTCCAAGGCCTAGAAGAGGTTGGTCTGAGGAGATGGGGAGGCTGTCCCAGAGACAGGAGGCTTCCTGGGCACTGAGCTCAGCCAGCGGAAGCTGAGATGGGATAAGAGGTTGCAGCAAATCCCCTAGACTGCCGGGGCTGAGGACCACACTTCTCATTTCTCACCAGCCTCCCCCTACCTCTTCCCTAGAGCTCCTGGTGGCTTCTCCTCTGTCTCTCCTTTCTGCTGTCACTCACCCTTTCCATTCCCTTGTTGCTCCTGTCTTTCCCTCTCAGGTTCTGTCTCTTCTTCCCTCTTGCCTCCCCCTCATTACTTCAGACATTTCCCTGTTTAATGTTGTCGTGTCCGTACTACAGAGGCAGGAGCGGGGGCCAGGACCACCCAGGAAAGAGGCATTGCTGAGACCTGAATCTCTCTGACCCCAGACTCTGGGCTTTTCCACTGTGGCTCTGAAGTTCTCCAGCCCCCGAGGATGCCAAGGGATTGAGAAGGGAAGGTGCCCAGCTCAAGCAGCTGCAGGAGGGATATTTTCAGGGGAAATGGTCCCATGTGCTTTCTTTGCACTTCCTGAATCTGAGCTGGAACAAAGCTCGCAGGGCTGCCTCCCACATGATTCCTGACTCACACGGACACAAAAGCATGAGCCCCACGCCAACAAGTCCTCACAGCCCCACACGCGTCCTCCAGGGTTGGAAATTTCCCTTTTTTGCATTTCCGCCTAGTCCTTTATTAGAACAGGAACAACACAGCTCTTCACGGGGCCATTCGAAGGGCGGGTTTTAAAGCAGAACAGAAGGATGTGTGTTGACCCCTCCTTGTGCCAGGCACAGGTTGCTGTGGGTAACAGTGAGGGGTCGGACAAGGCCCTCGGGAAGAGAGCTCAGGGACCACTGGGGAGGGCACAGGGCAGGATGCTTTAAGAACTAGGATAGAGAGTTCCCTTCAAGTTTTGTAGGGGCACGGTGAGCACACAGAGCCCACTCAGGGAAGGATGCCCAGAGCAGGGGTCTGAAGATGAGTCTTGGCTGGCAGAGGGGTGACCCAGAAGGGAAGGGCTGGGAGGGCCTTGCAGCCAGCAGGACCCAGGAAGCACCAGTAAAGGGATAAGACACAATGCAGAGTACATAGGAAGTAGTCTGCATCTCCACAGTGAAGTTCAGCAGGTCATGCCATGGGCTCCTGAGTATCAGAGGTGCGGGTAGACTTGTAGCCCTAGCTGGCAGGCACAGGGGCAGAGGGGTTCTGCCAGCAGAGGCCAGGGGCCATCGGATGTCTCCTCATAGTAGTTCTGCAAGGTCAGGTGTGCAAGCACCCAGCACCTGGGGCTGCGGAGCTCCATGGCCCTCACCTTGGGGGCCAAGTGTTGTGGGTGGTAGATGATGGAGCTCTGGAGGGAGACAGAAGGAATTGGGGGCCTCCAGCAATGAGAGTGGAGCCAGCTTCCTTCAGTCAGAGAAGAGCCACCACCAGGGCCAGCCAGGCCAGCTCCTCCTGGCCATCATTCACATCAGGGCCTCCTTCCCCTCTCCTCCTGTCCATCAGTATTCACATGGAATTGGTTCCAAGACCCCTTTCTGATACCAAAATCTGTGGATGCTCAAGACCCTTGTACAAATGGGGGCAGTGTTTACGTGTGAGCCCCACACACCCTGCTGTGGACGTCAAATCATCTCTAGGTGACACAGAACGCCTAGCGCAATGTGAAGGTCATGCAAATGATTGTCATAATGTCTCATTTAGGAAAGAGTGATGAGGAAAAGTTGGTCGATGTTCAGCGCAGAAATAAGTGTGTGCCTGCCTGCCTGTCTGTCCGCCTGCCTGCCTATCTGTCTGTCCACCTCCCTGCCTGCCTGCCTGTCTGTCCATCTGCCTGCCTGTCTGCCTGCCTGTCTGTGTTCTGGGGATTGGATCCAGGGCCACACTCATGCTAATCAAGCTCTCTGTCATTGTGCCACATCTCTATCCCTTCTTAAAATTTTATTTT